>NC_142813.1:13311622-13359122 GCF_049724085.1 Artemia sp. Qi Xiang Cuo | reverse complement strand
TAAGGAGCGACATTAAAACTTAAAACGAACAGAAATTATTCCGTATATGAAAGGGGATGTCCCCTCCTCAACGCCTCGCTATTTTCGCTCAGGTTTTTTTTTGTTTTAAAAAATAAAATTGTGAGACTGAGTCAAACTTTAGCGTAAAAAGCGCGGCGTTGAGGAGGGGACAGCCCCTTTCACATACGGAATAATTTCTGTTTGTTTTAAGTTTTAATGTCGCTCCTTACTTTCAGTTTAAAAAACTTGTTTTTTTTATTTAATTTCTGGTCGTTTTTTAGTTAATGCAGCTTTTATTTTGGCTAACCGTCATTGAATAAGTAAACAAATTTTGCATAAAAACTTTACTTTTCTTTTGCTAAATGGATGTCTTTACAAATTAACTTACGTAACTAACTTCTATATTCGTATATTTTTCTTCTGGCAAAAAATACAAAGTTGCAGATTTTTGAAGATATGAGCTTGAAACCTATGTAATAGGGTTTTCTGATACGCTGAATCTGACGGTGTGATTTTCATTAAAATTCTTTCACTTGTAGGGGATGTTTCCCCCCTCGTTAAAAAATCGGGTAAATTTTCTCAGGCTCGTAGCCTTTGATGAGTAATACTAAACTTAATAAAATTTATATATTTAGAATCAGCATTATAAAAATTCCGTTATTAAAAGTTTCGATTACTATTGAGCCGTATCGCTTGTTTTTTTATTGTTTTTTTTTACTACGTATATGTTATTACATATATGAGGGGGTTCTCCCCTTAGTCAATACCACGCTCTTTACGTTAAAAGTTAAAAAAAAATTTGATTCACAAACCCCTGAATAAAAATGGCCTCTGAATTAGAATAGATAGCTCTTTTTAAATCACTAAAAAAAAACTGTAGCGTAAATAGCGAGGTATTGACTTGGGGGAGAACCCCCTCATATACGTTATAATTTCTGTTCGTTTTAAGTTCTAATGTTGCTTCTTACTTTCAGTTGAAAAAACTTGTTTTTTTTTTATTTAATTTCTGATCGTTTTTTAAATAATGCTTGGAAATCTGGCGCCCCCTTCATAGAAATGTCCCTTACCCCAAAGAAACATCCTCCACGGAAAGATTCTCCAGAGTAACCCCTCCGCTAGCCCCCCCCTCCAGAAAAAAATCCTTCCTGAAAATGTCTGTATACTTCCCAATAACCACTAAATAATGCTGGCAAGTCCGGCGCCCCCTTCATGGCGATTTCCCTTCCCCCATGAAAACTTCCTTCATGGACAGGTCCTCCAACATAACCCCCGACCCAACCTTCCCTCCAACTACCAGAAAAAAACCGTCCTGAAAACTTCTGTATACTTCCCAATAACCAATACTATATGTTAACATTGGGTAAAGTTCATAACTTTTAGCCCTCCCCCTGAGGACTTCGGGGGATTAAGTCATCCTAAAAGACATATTTATCATATTTTCGACCATGCTGAACAAAATGGCTACCTCAAAATTTTTATCGGGTGACTTTGGGAAAAAATGAGCGTGGGAGGGGGCCTAGTTGCCCTCCATTTTTTTGGTCACTTAAAAAGGGCACTAGAACTTTTAATTGCCGCTCCAATGAGTCCTCCCACGATATTCTAGCACTATTGGATTGCAACAATTACCGCTGGAGAAAAAAAAAAACAAAACAAAAAAACAAATACCGGTACATACGTTATATTTTTTTTTACACAGAATACAAAATACCACTTTTGTATTGGTAGGTAATTGAAACCTCCGTTATAGAGTTCCTTGACGCGATACATCTGTTAGAGGGTTTTTCATTTAGACTCTATGGATTTTAGGGGGTCTGTTCCCATTTTTTTTTAAAATCAGCCAAATTTTCTCAGGCGCGTAACTTTTGCGCGCCTTGCTTGATGCACTAAACTTGATGAGAGTTATATATTTGAAATCAGCATTGAAATCTGATTCTTTTGATGTATCTATTGGTATCAAAAACCCGTTTTCTAGAGTTTCGGTTACCATTGAGCCGGGTCGCTCCTAACTTACAGTTCGTTACCACGAACTGTTTGATATACTGCTAAAAAAGGATGACGAAACATACTGACAAACAGAATAAATAAAATGAAGTGATTTTTAAGACTTAAGACTTAATTTTTTAGTTTTTTAAGACTTAAAAAACTTTATTTTTAAGACTTGGTTGGAGACACCATGTTCTATGACAAACTTGTAGGCAGAGATCAAATCTTTTTTTTTTTTATTATTACAGGCTTCACGGCTCCATCACAAATGATGACACCAATGATGAACAAATGACATCAATGTTACATTTCAATTATAATTAGTTCACACTAAGTAAATGAATCCATTAGAACTGATTAATATTCTATTTACGTACGTTCTTACAACCTACTCTTTTAACTTAGTATCCTGATTATTTCCATGGAAAGGAAGGCACAACCTCGTCACATCACTAACCGATAAATTGGAGGAGAAGTGCTATTTTTGAAAAGATAAAGGTCCTCAAATGTATATTAATACATTTTATTAATAATAAAATTATTAATACAATGTATAATAAGGTATAATAAATAAAATGTACAATAAAATAAATGTATAAATAAAATAAATGTATAAATAAAATAAATGTATAATAGAATAAATGTATAATAAAATGTATAATTAATGAAATTATTAATAAAATGTATAATAAAAATTATAAATTTTATTTATAATAAAATTGTTTATAAGTATGAAGGAGGAAATTGGTTACAACGTTTACTACAGACAAAAAAAAAGCAAAATAAAAATATATAAATTTTATTTACCTCTAAATGCACAAAAAAAATGAAAATTATTTCCCGCTGCCGGGAAAATTATAATTTTTTAATACTAAAAATAAAAGCATGCAATGGCCATACTTTCTATGTCCTATAAGAGCCAAAAATCGACCATGGATAAAAAATTAGAATAATAAAAAGCCTTTAGATATTATTTTAGGAAAAAGCACAATGAGGACTTGAAAAAGTAGCCAAGTCAGTGCTAGTTTTGATATAACCTTTGAGCTTAGTCTCGTGACAAAAAAAAAAAAAAAAAAAAAAAAAAAAAAAAAAAAAAAACGTAAGACGTAAGCTTTACTGATAAAAAAAAATTACCGATAGAAAAAAACAAATGAAACAATAAGCTTACTAGATAGTGTGTAATTTCGTTCCATAAGACATAGCGTCCTTTGTCACCAAACCAAAATGCACTGGATATTTTAGAACTTCAACGCTATTATTTGGGCTGCTTCTTTAACCTCCTTTCCCCTCACCATCTCTACCAGTTTCGTAACTTTCTTTTTTAGTTCATGTGAACGGAGATAAGTTTTATGTTTAAACTTTAGCAATGCAAAAGAAAGAAATATGCGAAATAAAAGAACAAAAGTACTTACGTTAGCTCACTAGATAATGTGAATTTTTCAATTTCAGAGGGAGAACAAAGGAAGACGCCATGCCCTTGGTCACCAAACCGAAATGTCCTGGCTATTCTAAAAAAAAAAGTTTCCTTTGAAAAAAGGATAGTCTATCAAATCTCCTTAGCACAGCAGTTACAATATTTACAACCAGAAATGAGTTTTAAATTTTGCCATAAAACAGAAATAGAGAACTAGATGCATGTTGACATAAATAAATGATCCACCATACTTAGCTTAAAAAAGGCCTATCGCCTTTCCATTAAGCAACGATGTGTTTGTTGACCAGTCAGCTTTGTCAGTCTTATACAAGGTTTGATGGTGACGGATTAGGTTATAAAACTCAGAAATAGGTTAGAAATTAGGCTGGAATCTCAGACATGCTCAACATTCACCATTAGTGCATGGTGAATTTAAAAAAACCCATAGTAGCTTGGCGTATGTCCAAAACATTTGTTAAATATCCTTATTTCGGGCTTTACCCGGTGAATGTCGACATTCTCCCGATTTCGGTCTTTCACGTAACATATATAATGTTAAGGAGTGAATCAACCTCGTTCCTGAGCAGGAATACCACACCCTACGTTAACAAAATGTAAAATTACCGATCAAAGTTCACACGATGCGTTTTCACGCAAAAAAGGTCGTTTTTGACCGTTACTTCAGGTTTCATCCGTTTTGTTTGCAGGAACTTCCTACTTTATGACGAGCCAATGCACCACGACAATGTACCCACGCATTTTGCGTTTTTCATCAAGGAATTTTTGTCGAAACTAATGCTGTTGTGCTTTTGCAGCCCCCTTGTTGTACCGCTTTGGCCCCTTCTAACTTTCACTTGTTTCCAAAATAGAAATTGTCACTAGCTTTGCAGAGATTTGACTCAATTACTGACATCCAAGCAAACATACAGAGTTCTTCATACTCTACTGGAAGACACATTTTAGGAATTTTCCGGAAGCGGAAACACTTAGAATCAAGGGGCTCTTTCAGCAGCGAGACTACTTTGAAAGTGACCCATCCCAATCGCCGGTAAGTGCTTATACTTTTAAGATGCAAGCCCTGTCTTGCAACTTTCCAATCACACCTCGTATTTGTAAAGCTAACATCTTAGAGGGTTAGCTTTCAAAATACTAAAAGAGCTGTGTTTTAGTGTCGCATATCATGTTACACATAACAAATGCAATATTTTAAAACTATTCGAGATGAAAAATGTGCCATTATAACAGAAATTATGGACTACAGTACCGAGGGATTTTCGAATCTGTTTTGTAGTCCTTTTGCCTTTGTATTGTAGTCCTTTGCCTTTGTATATGAATTTCATTATATAAATTTCATCTCGTATATGAACTTCATTTCTTACCCAACAAAATCTAAATAAATTTTCGAGGCTTGTCCTTTTGTAACAAGAAATAAAGTTTGCTTGCCCATTCATCTAGTTACAATTACTACTACTACTACTACTACTAACAACCCACAGCAGCACCAAGCCACCTGAGGCCAACACAGCTACGCACGACCCTCCCCCACCCCAATCTATTCAAAGCCTCCCTTTTTACACCCGCCCACGAAGTTCCCATTTCCTTTAAATCTATCTTTATGACGTCCTCCCACACCAGACGGGGACGACCTGCTTTCCGTTTAGCCCTAGATGGTTGGCCGAAAAGAACAATCTTCGGCAATCTGTCATCCTTCATCCGCACAACGTGCCCTAACCACCTCAACCTTTCGTTCATTATAGCCCTAGAGAGCGGTATTGAACCACATTTTCCGTATAGCCTGTTGTTTGAAATACTGTCAGTCAGCCGGGTACCCAGAACAATCCTTAAGCAATTTCTCTGGAAAACATCTAGCAAATCTTCATCCGTTTTCGGAGCGTCCATGCTTCAGAGCCATATTTGACCACTGTCATCACTGTAGCTTCTAATATTCTAATCTTGGTTTGCAGACTTATCTTCTTATTTTTCCAGACTTTTTTTTAACTGTAAAAAAACACCCTGAGCCTTGGCTTTTTTATTTTTAACATCTTCACTGCTCCCACCATCTTTAATAATAATACTACCAAGGTAAGTGAAGCTGCCCACCTGATCAATCTTTTCATTACCCAACGTCACCTTTTCATCTTCACTTATTCCTAGCCTTAGTGAATTAGTCTTCTTAACATTAATTTTCAAACCTATTCTAGCACCCTGAACTCGCAAAAGCTCTAAAACTTCATTCATTTTGCTCACACTTTCATCAAGGATAAAACCTTTACTAAAGCTCTTCTATCAACAGAATCGAACGTTTGCTCATAATCTATAAAACTGAGGACCAAAGGGGTTTGAGAACTCAGTCACTTCTCAATTATTTGCCTAAGAGTGAAAATTTGGTCCACACATCCTCTACCTTTTCTAAAACAACACTGTTCTTCTCTTAAAACTCTGTCTACGGCATCTCTCAGTCCAAAAAGTATCATACTACTAAGAAATTTGCTACCTTGAGAGACCAGACTAATGCCTCGATAATTTTCACACTCACTTTTATCGCCTTTCTAATAAAATGGCTTAATTAAGGTTTTCCTAAAATCGTTAGGTACTTCCCCTTTTTCAAAAATCATATTCATAATCTTCAGTAACTTATTTCTAACCTCAGCGCCACCATATTTAAGAAAATCATTTACCACCCTATCAGCACCTGGAGCCTTATTATTCTTTAATCCTTTTAATACTGTTGCTAATTCCTCCTCACAAAACAAATCTTCCTTCACATCCAAGGTATCACAAACTTTTTAATTTTCCTTTATATTTTTTCCTGCAACTCTATCTCGGTTAAGCAAGTTCTCAAAATGTTTGGCGCATCTCTCTTTAGTTTTTTCCTTATCGCTAATTGCGACCCCATAAAAGTATTATTTGAGAAATGAACTATTGTAGCTATTGACTATTAGACTACAATATAATTAGTCCACTGAGCTATTTGTTAAGTGTTGTTAATTTTTTTTTTTAGGTCCGATTGATAATTTGTGATAATTTGATGATTACTGTGATATAACATTATTAAGTGATAATTTGCCGAAGCAGTAATACTTATAGTCGACATTAGAGGCTATAGGATTGAGGGATTGTAAGTCTGTTTACCACTTCTTTTCTTTGGCTTGCTATAAGGGTTTGATAAAATATCAAAGAAGGTTTTTCCCGATAAGTTATTACCCTATTTACACTACATCTGTACCGCCACAGGAACAGCCTATTGGATTTGGAACCAAGTCTCTGATTAAAATTAGCAACAAGCGAGTAAAATTATGACGGCATTTTATCTCAGCACAAACATGTTCATTTTTCTTATTGACCTAAATGTTATACATAATATAACTCTTATTTGTATTTTATGAAGAATTCGTATTTCTCTTCTATCATTATTTTGGGTAAGTACCAAAAGAAAAAATTGATTTTTATTAACATCATCCGATTTTTTGTTACGAGGTATACTGAGCATTACTGAAATTATCAAATATTTCCAAGGTTTTTGGAGTATAGATAAGAGATGCCCGTTCGTTTGTACCTGTGGGATACTCCTTCCCCAGCCTGGTACCAAGTGGGACGGCCTGAAACGTGAAGTTTTCTCCCAGACTGTTTTGTAGATTACTAGGATTACATGTCATAGCCCTTTAATATATTTAGGGCTACCGAGAGCCATGACCAGATCCCAATAATATCTATTCACCCTCCCTCCCCCAAACCGTTTTTAAAAAAATCATATTGTTTTTAGCAATATAACATCAATAGACATAGCTATAACAGGTCATAACACTGGCTCTAGATACTGGAAGAAAAGCACTCCACGCAAAATTTCTCGGCCTTTCCCTGTAATTGTTTGTTCAGTTTATAACGTTATTATAACATGTTTTTCAGTTTATAACGTTATTATAATGTTATAAAATGCTATATCGTTATTTTTGTAAAAGTTTTGAGAGCACACCCTTTTTGGTTTTCAGTTTTCTATTTTGATGAAAAACTGAGCGCTACTAAAGTTATAGAAAAGGGTATCCATAAGTCAAAAGTTTGGGAAATACCGCTCAACTCTTTTTTACCTTTTCAGATTTGTATTTGACAAACAAGATTTAGAACTTATCTCTATTTATGGAGTGTAGAAACCAGAGCAAAGTTGGCGTCTCTAAATCAGTTCTGTTAGTCAAACTTTCCTTAAGCTATGGGATGCGGAGTTTCCCAGATTTGGATTACACGTGTATATAAAACTTCCTGTTTGATATTAAGTTCGTATCTTAGATCCATGTCTTTTCATATCAAGCCCAAAGAGTATGAGAGACTCAAGTTCACCTTTGATAGTACAGGAGGCCCACGCCATCTGTTCTTACCCAGAAACATTATAAAATTAATTATAAAACTGAAATACAGATCTTGGATTAGATAATGTGACGTAAATCTTCTCTTTAGTTATTTTATTAGTTTCGTTTGAAAGAATCTTCCCTTTGGAATTTCTTTTTGGTGTTTGTTTTTCTTAGTTTTTGGTTTCTATACAAAATCGATGCCCTTTGTTCGTGCCAAGAAACATCATATAGTTAATTATAAAATCAAAATACAGATTTAAGGTTAGAAAATGTGACTTAGTTTTCTCTTTAGTTATTTTATTAGTTTCGTTTGAAAGAATTTTCGCTTTGGGGTTATGTTTTTTGGCTTTTAAAGTTTTTAATCCTGTTAATTTTTATTTTATATGTTGCTGATTTTTTCCACGTTGTTAAGTTTTTTCATTCTTCAAATTTGGGTTTGTTTTATTTTATTCTTTTATTTTTGCGATCCATGTTTTTTTTGTCATATTTTTTTTAACCGGCTGTTTCCGTGAACATTTTTCCTTTAAACCTTCTCATATAGTGCTGAAGATGAGAAGCGGCTGTTTTCCCAAAATACTCGTCTTGTTTCTTCCAGGACTTTCGTTAGCCTTACGAAAACCCCATTCTCGATTTTCTGTTCTTTGTTATGGCAGGTCAATGTGGTTTACGAAATTATCTAATAACGATTTTAGCAGTGATTTTCTCCTGCTTTATACTAATGATATGAAATAACTATACCTCGTTGGTATAGTAACCGAACGATTATTCGGATGTTTAGCGCTACTGATATATTGACATCTTATAATAGGTTGAATGCCAAAATAAAGAACAGGCTTGCCTGCGGTTGGGTCAAAAGAGTATGGGTAACTTCGAAGAGTGGGAACTGGCACTGATGTCAACAAAATAGCCCTCAAGACGTGTCCCTGAATTTCAAGAATTTTAAGTCAGCAACCACAAGTACCCCCCCCCTTGTCTGAAAAAGTGCCCATGATAATCTTTCATAGGTGTGTCAAAGTTGTGTACTGTATATATTTTAGTAAGTTATTTATCCTTTCTTCATTGGATAAGCTACTTAAGGAAGTACCAGTGGAGTTAATTCACGGAATTAGGAGGGGGCGGCAAAAATACAATTTTCAACATTTAAGGGAGGCAATTTTGTTTTTCAATCTTCCAATAAAAATACCGGAGAAGGCTATTTTTCAAAATTTATAAAATATAATTTTATAAATTTTCAAAGTTATTTCAAATTTTTTAGCTATTCTTCAAAATTATTTCAAAATGTTTTTCAAAAAGGAATATTTCAAAAAATTATTTTTTAAAACCTATGAGTGGGGAAAGTTTTGGGTATTTTTGTGTATATCGTGTGTATACTTTACCCCCTCTCCAGTTGAAGCCAGTAGGAAGTATCCCCTCTAATTAGAACCAGAGTAAATCATCATATAACATTCGTTTTCAATAAATTCATCAGATATACTTTTTTTGTATTTTATCATAAATTCAGTTTTGCAAAAAAAAAACAAAAAAAAACAAACAGATGATACCAATAAATTATTTTTTTAAGTTTGTGTGAAGCTGGGAGTCTTAGGTTAAGATTGGTTGGGACTGAGGAATTTTGCTTTACTAATTTACAAAACCTCATTGACGAGAAATCATCAATCAACTATTCCATGACAGCCAAAAAAAGTTTTCAACATTGAGCAAGCCAAAAATAAATATTTTACAGATGGCTCTATTCTATAATGCGATGACAATTTTTATTTAATTTTGGGTTTGCTCAAGAGAACATTTATTATTTGTTACCATCGATGTCAATGAATATAGCCCATAAAATAGTTTATGACATAAAAAGGGGATAACATGGCAGATAACTCCACAATCACAGTAATACACATTGCTTATAAATTTATGTAATCCGTAATCCTGGAACAAAAACAATAACAAATAATTAGCTGTCATTAATGCTAATTGATTTCAAGAACATGTCCTTTATATCTACTACAACCAACCATGTAATGCTACCGCGCAGATCAAATTCTATTAGCCTCCCTTTTTCCTCACCATCATCACTATTTACAGCCATTTCATGTAGTACATACCACTATAGCCTTTACAGCCTTTCTTTCATGACAATTTCACTTGATTGTCCTTTTCTTTCCAAAAATTTTATTATAAAAGTTTTTAACTATTGACGAAGGTAAGGAAATAAGAGTTATCATCCAAACGGATTCGTATGTGTCGCTCAAGATCAATTCATTCTACTAGTTCAGTAGTAGAAAACCAGTTAATATTTTTTTCTTACAAAGCAAGAATTCAACACTTCTCCCCGGCGCAAATGTTGCTAAATTCAACTTTTCCCGCGAGATCGAAGTTTGCTTTTTGGCTGTTGCGCAGTATATAGTTACCCCAAATAGGACTAAAACCTTGATTTCGCCTTAGAAAATTAATTTTTAAAAGATAGATAGACATTAAAATAAAAGTAGGGATATCCCTCAAAATAGGGATAAAATCCTTTTTATAGACAGTGTACAGAAATTCACAAAAATACCAGATATTTCGGTCACATATACAGTGACCGTCATCAGTAGTAAAACTAAGCAAAAACAATTTAAAACAAAAGTTTATATACGAAATCAAATAAAACTGCATATTGTTTAAATCTCTAATTCTTTTCAAAGCAAAGGCGGAAGCTATTCTCTTTGACCTTCTTGGATTCGGTTCATTAGCGTTTAATGATATAACATTTGGACAAAGGTCAAATTACCATAGATAGAGTTCAGCCCAAATTCACCTGCGATTCAAAGCAATATTCTTGAAGATGATTTTATTTATTTCAAGAGTTTCACGAAAATTTTGCTTTAAACCCCGATCCCTAGAAATCAAAGAGAGATTCTCGAGCGAAATAAAATGGTCTGGAAAATATGTTCTGAAAGTGCTGAAGTAAAATCTTCCGACTTAGAATCTTGCTTTAAAGCCGAAGAAACAGAATCTTTATGTTGTAATAATCTCATTACCAAACTCTGTTTAGTACGTCCAACATATGAGCTTCCGCAAGTACATGGGATCTGATAAACCCCACTTTGTTGCCCCAATGAAGTTGGATCCTTCCCAGAATTTAGAAAACTACCCAGTATATAGTTACCCCAAATAGGACTAAAACCTTGATTTCGCCTTAGAAAATTAATTTTTAAAAGATAGATAGACATTAAAATAAAAGTAGGGATATCCCTCAAAATAGGGATAAAATCCTTTTTAATAGACAGTGTACAGAAATTCACAAAAATACCAGATATTTCGGTCACATATACAGTGGCCGTTATCAGTTGTAAAACTAAGCAAAAACAATTTAAAACA
Source organism: Artemia sp. Qi Xiang Cuo (assembly GCF_049724085.1). Classification (NCBI taxonomy): domain Eukaryota; kingdom Metazoa; phylum Arthropoda; class Branchiopoda; order Anostraca; family Artemiidae; genus Artemia; species Artemia sp. Qi Xiang Cuo. The sequence goes on along the minus strand of NC_142813.1, from coordinate 13,348,031 downwards.
AAAGTTTATATACTAAATCAAATAAAACTGCATATTGTTTAAATCTCTAATTCTTTTCAAAGCAAAGGCGGAAAGTATTCTCTTTGACCTTCTTGGATTCGGTTCATTAGCGTTCAATGATATAACATTTGGACAAAGGTCAAATTACCATAGATAGAGTTCAGCCCAAATTCCCCTGCGATTCAAAGCAATATTCTTGAAGAAGATTTTATTTATTTCAAGAGTTTCACGAAAATTTTGCTTTAAACCCCGATCCCTAGAAATCAAAGAGAGATTCTCGAGCGAAATAAAATGGTCTGGAAAATTGAAAATATGTTCTGAAAGTGCTGAAGTAAAATCTTCCGACTTAGAATCTTGCTTTAAAGCCGAAGAAACAGAATCTTTATGTTGTAATAATCTCATTACCAAACTCTGTTTAGTACGTCCCACATATGAGCTTCCGCAAGTACATGGGATCTGATAAACCCCACTTTGTTGCCCCAATGAAGTTGGATCCTTCCCAGAATTTAGAAAACTACCCAAAGTATTATTACTCTTTAAAGCTACCCTTAGACCTTTGCTTTGTAAAATTCTTTTAAGTTTTTCACCTAGCCCGGGCACCTTCCCAGAATTTAGAAAAACCCAAATATCCATTTTTTGATTTTTGTAAATATCTCTTCGGTTTTCTGAAAGAACTTTTGTGAATACGGACGTGATAGACCTATTCCTTTTTTGTTTTTACAAAAGACATCCAGACAGCCGGAATATCATTTAGTTTCAATAATTGTATTTCCTCATTTTATCTGTAGCTTGTCTTTCGCAGTGACACTCTTTAGCTTTTTGAAGAGATGATTTAATTTTAAATTCTTCTGATGATTTAATTTAAATTAAATTAAATCTGATGATTTAATTTAATTTTAAATTATTTCCTTTTGATTATACTCATAAACTTCAATTAAAAGCAGAAATATTTGAGTTTTGGAATCAGAATGAGTTTTTGGATCTATGTAAATCTATCTATCTAGCACCAGCTAGCATCACCGAAAACATGTTTCAGATCTTAAATAAATATTATTGAACTACAGTCTCAAAAACTTAAGAGATACTCCCCATTACAGGAATTTTTGAAAATTCATGATTTTAATATAAACTATAAAGTTTTGCTAGATGTGAATTCAGAATGAGATTTTACTGATACCAAGAACTAGCTAGCGCTGATTTGAGCCAATCAGAATGCCCGTGGAATTTTCTGATTGGGTGAAAAATTACACCAGAAATTCTGATTGGCTCAAAATAACGGCAGTTACATTTCAGTATTAGTAAAATCTGATTATGAAGGGACCTAAAAGGAAACTTAGCATTCGGTGATAGAAAGTACGGCAAGAGGACAGTGACGGTGAAAAAGTGAGATGGAAGCATCAGTTGGATTACCATTCTTCCTTCTAGACACTGCGCTACACTTCCTGGCACTGCGCTTAAATGGTGAGTGAAGCTAATTACTTGATTGTATCAATCGTATACTTGGATTAGGAACAATAGACTATAAGTTACAACAGTAGTGGTGATTTAACTTTCCTTCAGATCTGCAGGATTTGAAATAATACCGCTCTATGATAAACAAACGGCAAATGATAACATATTGGTTGATAGCCTATTATACTAAATCTCAGTTTAGTCAGAGTTTGTGAAAAACGGGCTTTTTGTACAGGTTTTTTTAACTATAACCATTCTCACTTGATAGAGTTTTTCTATTTTTTTACATTAGATTTTGAATGAATTTATCACTTTCTACTTCTCCTCGAAGGTCAGTTTCAGTATCAATTCAAAGTTAGATTTTGCAGAAAGATCTATTCCCAAACTCCTCTAAAATATTGCTAATACATTAGAAAAATCATGTGAAGGGAAATTCACAGTGAATGAAAACATTAAAAACACCCTTTTCGGGTATATGAAAGCATACCCGTTTCGGGTACACACCCTTTTCGGGTATACTTATAATTTTTTATACAAATCAATTCTCCCTTTTCATGTACATTAAGGATAAATATGAATAAATTTGAGGGGTTTCGATTTATCGATTGATTTGGATTTAAATTTAAATGCGGGTTACTTTCATGCCTGCTATAATTACATAAGTATATTAAACGAGCATTAATTGTATATTATTTTTGTTCTCGAAAACGGCATTATAGTTTTTTCCGAAAATTGCATACTGCCATTTTTCGGTGTAAAAAATGATCTAGATTGGTGGTAATTTTGGGAAAATTAGTCGTCTTCCCCTTTCAGCCTCATTGATATTTTTCAAAAATATGAAATAATGTCGTATGTTGATTGTCATTGGAGATCCTCTACAGGTTGAAAGCCATGATCAAAAGTAGGAAAAGTTTCAAAACGCAATTTGTTTGTTGAAACATCAGTTGATTCCGAACTTTTACATAACGACATTTCTGTTTGATGGCTGCTAAGTCAGTCTTGGATTCTTAATTAAATATTACGCATAGCGGCAGATAGAATTGCAATACTAGTTTGTACATTAAATGGACCAAGTTTCGTTCAGTGATTATTGTTATTGATTTGTTATTGTTCGTTTTGTTATTGTTATTGATTATTGATTATTGTTCGTTTAATAAGATTGTTCGAGATAAGATAATTGTTCGTTTTACGGTGTGAAAAAACGATCTAGATAGGCCACGGCTTGGGTAAAATCCGTCTTTCCCTCTCAGCCCTATTACCATTTTTCAAAAATCATCTACTGACTTAAATTAGAAACCTATAAAGGTTGAAAGCCCTAAGCAAAAGTCGGAGGAGTTTCAAAAACCAATTTGATTTTTGACATATCAGTTGATTCCGAGCTTTTAAATCAAGAGATTTCCGCTTTATAGATGTTAAATGAGCCTCGGATTCTAGATAGATATCTAGATTAACCTAGATAGGTCACAACTTCGGGAAAATTTGTTCCCCTGTCAGTCTTATTAATATTTTTTCAAAAATCACTAGCTGACTGAAATTAGAGAACCATGAAGGCTGAAAGCCTTGAGAAAAGGAGTAATTTGCTTGACAAATCAGTTGTTTCCTAGCTATTAGAAAAATGTATTCACGTTTCATAGCTGTTAATTGAGTCTCGAATTCTTAACTTTGGATTAAATGTTACACATTGTGGGAGACAAATTACATTGATAATTTGTGTACCCGGGGGGGGGGGGCGAGCGTCACTCAGTGATCATTGTTTGTTAAATAAGATATTTTTTCGTTTTCCAGTATGGAAAAAAAGATCTAGATAGGTCACAACTTTGGGAAAATTCCTTTAGTTTCTGAATTATTTTGGGAAAACACTTTTCATATGAATACATGAAAAGTGTTATCAAAATAAATTTAAGCTTTTTTAAGAAAGAGATTAAAAAAACTGTCTTTCTTTTCGTCGAGCGAAATTCTGTCCCATGGTACACATAGGTATTCAAATAGCTTATTTTTTTACAATATGTACAGCTACCAAGTAGTAGTAAGCACAAATAGTAAGCAAACATCCAGTGCTGAGTCTCCGCGAAGGCCAGTGTCAGTTTCAATGACTAAATTATGCTTCGTGGAAATTTCCTATTCCCCAGTTTCCTTAGACTAGCACTTATCCATTAGAAAATTGATACGATGAAAAATTTCAGAGTCAATGAAAACGTAAGGAGAAAAAACTGTCTCTTTCTGCGTTAAAGAAGCAGTATTTGTCAATTTGAAAAAAAAACAATTGTTTTACATAGATTAAGAATAAAACAAGATAAAATTTAAGGAGTTTCGCTTGATCAATGGTTTTAGATTGAAATATACTTGTGGGAAACAATGGTGGACAATGTAATTATGATATAAATTATTTATTATAAGCCAATTTATACTATATAAGTCTTATTTTTGACTTTCAAAACCAATATCCAGTTCTCCTCGAAGGTCAGTGTCAGTTTAAATTGTAATTTAAAATTTGTGCAAAGACCCATTGCACAATTTATTGAGAACTACCTTTACCCATTAGAAAATAGATGTGATGACCAAATTAAGAGTAAATAAACATACGGAATGAAAATAAAACTATTCAAGGCAATAGGTGGCACTATTGTTCAATTTCATATGAATGTAATTGGTTTAAGATTAAGAATAAATCACTAGGCGGGTTTTGATTGATCAATGGGTTTTATTACGTGTGAGTTTATGCCTAAGCACACGTTAGTCTCACGAACATAACTATAGTTTCGCTAGATCAATGGTTTTGGATTGAAATACACTTGTGGGAAACAATGGTGGCCAATATAATAATGAGCTAAAACATAAATTATACATAAGTAATCTACATATAATATCATATTATCCTTAAATTCTCTTAAAAAAAATATGTGCCAACGGAATGAATGGGCACAAAATTTAATGGAAATATGGTCTTCTTTTAATATTAAAAATTAGAATTTATATATTAGCCTAATATTTCAGTCAGTTATTTACTCATTTCAGTCATTTATTAATTTATTTCAGAGTCAAAAGTTAGAAAATATTATTTACTTTTATTCACCGGATTGTCACACATATCAAAAAACAGCTGCTTAACACGGACTCAACTTGAACATACTACCTACAGAACTTGACACCAAAATGTCAAAGATTATGAACGGGGTAAATTTTGAATTCTCTCTCCTCAGGTAGCTTTTATACGGGAGCCCTCTATTCAATACTGAATTAAATGAAACGTGTATTCAATCAAGCACTTATTTAGGATCGAGAGTTTGACTAAAAAAAAAAAATAATTTCAATATTAGATTTGTTGAAATTGGTAAAAAAAAACAAGATTTACAAATGAAATGTGTTTATCCTTGATTTTAACGTCATGGATTGACCCAGAAGTGGCGAATTTAAATGGGGGGGATACAGTTTTGCAAACCCTCTTACAACAGTAATTCGTTCAAAAGGAGTACATAGCACTATATGTTTGTATCTATTGAGAGGTCTTAGAATATTTACCAATCCAGCAGGATTGGTAAAAATAGGTGCCACACTTGGACATATAATAAGAGTTCGGTAAAAACCCCATTTCCTAAATCCTGAAACAGTTTAGGGAATAACCAAAAGCAGAGTTAGAAAATATTATTTACTTCTATTCACCGGATTGTCACACATATCAAAGGAACAGCTGCTTAACACGGACTGAACTTGAACATACTACCTACGGAACTTGATACACCAAAATGAAAACAAAGTTAGGTTGCCTCTTTTTGCGGACCTAGGGGTGCTGACCAATCAGAAGAATCATTTTTCAATGACCGTCTAAAACTCAATTTGGCAGTAACAAAGAAAGTAAAATCAATGAAAAACAGTCAGCTAGTATGTTGTCTCGTACAGAAACATTAATTGTATGAGCCAATGCGTTTTTATAGATTATGAGCAAGCGTTCGATTCTGTTGATAGAGGAGCTTTAGTAAAGGTTTTATCCTTGTATGGTATACCAGACAAATACATTAAAGTGATTAGTGCTATGTACGAGAATAACACTGCTGCGGTTAAGGTAGGAAATGAGGTTAGCAGCTGGTTTTGTATTAAATCAGGAGTTAAGCAGGGTTGTGTTCTATCCCCCTTTATATGGATTATTTTGATGGACTTTGTTTTAAGGAGCACAGGAAAGGCAATGGGAGACCACGGAATCAAATGGGGAGGAAAAAGTCTCCTGGACTTGGATTATGCTGATGATTTAAGCATCCTAGATGAAAGTGTGAGCAAAATGAATGAAGTTTGAGAGGTTTTGCGAGTTCAGGGTGCTAGTATTGGTTTGAAAATTAATGTTAGGAAGACCAAGTCACTAAGGCTAGGAATAAGTGAAGATGAAAAGGTGACGTTGGGTAATGAAAAGATTGATCAGGTGGGCAGTTTCACTTACCTTGGTAGTATTATTAGTAAAGATGGTGGGAGCAGTGAAGATGTTAAAAATAGAATAGCCAAGGCTCAGGGTGTTTTTTCACAGTTAAAAAAAGTCTGGAAGAATAGGAAGATAAGTCTGCAAACCAAGATTAGAATCTTAGAAGCTACAGTGATGACAGTGGTCAAATATGGCTCTGAAGCATGGACGCTCCGAAAAGCGGATGACGATTTGCTAGATGTTTTCCAGAGAAATTGCTTAAGGATTGTTCTGGGTACCCGGCTGACTGACCGTATTTCAAACAATAGGCTATACGAAAAATGTGGTTCAATACCGCTTTCTAGGTCTGTAAGGAAAGAAAGGTTGAGATGTTTATGGCATGTTGTTCGGATGAAGGAGGACAGATTGCCGAAGATTGTTCTTTTCGGCCAGTCATCTGGGGCTAAACGGAAGGCAGGTTGTCCCCGTCTGGGTTGGGAGGACGTCATAAAGAAATATTTAAAGGAAATGGGAACTTCGTGGGCGGGTGTAAAAAGGAGGCTTTGAATAGATTGGGGTGGAGGAGGAGCGTGCGTAGCTGTGTTGGCCTCAGGCGGCTTGGTGCTGCGATGAGTTGTTAGTAGTAGTAGTAGTAATGCGTTTTTTGGTAAATTTTAAGCCTGAAAAGTTAATACATTTAAAGCGTGGATAAAATCAATTTATGTATAGGATAAAAAAGGACATTTATATGGTATAAAATGTATGGCATACTATGTTATCCATCAGTATCTTTTGTCAAATTCATCAAACAGATAGGAGAACTACTGTTACAACCTTCCATGCTTTCTAATTTCGAAAATTATGCCTTAAATCCTCCTTCTGGTTGGTAAATCATAAAGTTTGCGCTTGAAAGTGCTCAACTAAAGAAGTTACAATGGGATGCATAATTCTGTAAAATTGTCATAATTAGAACTATACTTGTAGGCCTATTTGGTAATGTATTCACGGACAATTTTGATTATAATGTAGCCCGGGCATTACATTCATGGGTGCTATGATTTTAAAATAATATATACGCCTAATTTCTTATATTAAAACAAACGATCAAAAATTACAGTTTAAATTTTCACTCCAATTGATCCATCATAATGTTTAAGCTTAAAAGCTGAAGATTGCTCAACCCAAGAATGATCTTGGCATAATTATAATTATATTTGGCACTTTAATCATGAGTAATTTGGATCTAAACCGCTATAAAGTTTAACTATTGTGTGGAATGAATATTTCATCAACGGGGCTATAACTATAGGCTAATATATAAATTCTAATTTTTAATATTAAAAGAAGACCATATTTCCATTAAATTTTGTGCCCATTCATTCCGTTGGCACATATTTTTCCGCAGCGTAACTTAATTAATCATCTTATTTAATAAGTAACTTATATGGAAGTTAATATAAATTTTATGGGCCTAAAAATAAGTTGTTATTTAGAGAGAGATAATTAGTAACTTACTGTTCGGTATCTTCATTAACAATCATTTGCTGAGCCCAAATAGAAACAATTGGATCTATAACACTTGTCCGTGATGTTTGAAACCTGAAATTAAAATATATATATATATATATATATATATATATATATATATATATATATATATATATATATATATATATATATATATATATATATATATATATATATATATATATATATATATATATATATATATATATATATATATATATATATATATATATATATATATATATATATATATATATATATATATATATATATTATATTATATTTATATTATATATATATATATATATATATATATATATTATATATATATATATTATATATATATATATATATATATTATATATATATATATATATATATATATATATATATATATATATATATATATATATTTTATATATATATATATATATATATATATATATATATATATATATATATATATATATATATATATATATATATATATATATATATATATATATATATATATATATATATATATATATATATATATATATGGCAAACATAGAAGATGGCAAACATAGGCTCTGAGATAAGTTGATTATCACTGCTACAGCTGGATTTTAGCTCACCCAACGAAATAATTTTTTTTAATGGTGAATATCTTTTGGATCAGAATTCCAAACATTTGTTTTTCTGAGTAGGAAAAGTTGATTAAGGTAAATATCAGCTTCTCCATTACGAAAGGAGTTTTTTTTTGCTTAGAAAGTCTTTAAAGAGTTCAGAGAATTTGGTTTTCAGTTACACATAGCTGTCGCAATTTCAAGATCGACGTCACATGGCAATTTCCACATGATAGCATTGATTATCTTCTGTTAAATCAGCTTAAATTTCGCTCAATTTATTATCTTCTGTTAAATCAGCTTAAATTCCAGCTAAAAGGAGTGACATCTTTATATGAATCAAAACTATGCAAAAAGGAAAAAAAAAATAAATGAAATGAAACAAATATATCAGAGTAAGAAATTTACCTTTTCAGTAACTTTTGTTTATTTCAAACAAGATTTTGCCTTCCATGGAAACGAATTTTTTATCCTTGATTCGGTTCTCACTGAATAAAGAAAAAAAAAACCGCATTAATTGGAAGTGAACACTCGTCAAATCCAGTTATAACCCAGCTTATTTTTACTGTTAAGCTATCTGGCAAATGTTGAATCGCCATAAGACATTTAATTTCATTATATAGCATCTCCCCACTAGGTATATAGACTACATTCTGTAGTACAAACCTCAAATCACCAAGTGGTAAAAATTCAACATCTAACAGAGGTCTGAGAAGAGGTAGACTGTGGACCACAATCCGGCCAGTAGAAGCAAACGCAGCAATTGCACAACCGTCTGGAATAAAATAACGTTAAGTATGGTGTATGGTGTGTAAAGGTGTAAAGTATAGTGCCTATTAAATATGGTGTGATTCGCATATCAATAATGAAAATTCATTATGAAAAATATACCAATAATGGGCCTGAAATCTGCAACGCTTTTTATGCCAGTCAAGTATCCTCCTAATCCTGCCAAAAGTCTGCCGATAGTAGGTCACATACATAAACTTTTTCCATAGAATTTAAGTATCCTCACAAACTTGATAAAAAGGGGCCTCAAGCCTACCAACTCTTATATATCAATACCAGTCAAGTACCTTGGCACTGGAATATAATGATAACATAAAACCTTGGTATAAACATATTAAATAAAAGTGATATTAAATTTGGAATTTTGAGACTAGTTTCAATGGTGAAACAAACAATTTTAGTAATTTCGTTCATTAAAAAAAAAGAAATATTATAAGTATTATTTAAATTAAGAGTTTATAAATATTTTGCTGGAAGATTATTAGTTTTTGATTCGGTGGATTTATGATTAGATTTTGGGTCTGGATGAAAGGAAATCATTTTTCTTGTTTTCTTCTTTCCTCTCTTTCTCTTTCTTTTTCTTTCTATTTTAACTCTTACTTTCTTTTTTTCTATTAAGTATTTTCCATCTCATGGACGAGCTCTACTTCTTAGGTTGATTATTCATTATGTAATAGCATTGGTTGAAACAAAGGACTTCTCACAAACTCACAAAAAACTAAATTATTTGAGCCCATCACGCAGAACAAAAAATCGGAGTAATACAACGAAAGAAAAATGGAACTATATACATCAAACAGTTCGTGGTAACGAACTGTAAGTAAGGAGCGACCCGGCTCAATGGTAACCGAAACTCTAGAAAACGGTATTTTGATACAAATAGATATATCAAAAGAATCAGATTTTAATGCTGATTTCAAATATATAAGTTTCATTAAGTTTAATCATACGCATCAAAAATTACGCGCCTGAGAAAATTTGGCTGATTTTGGAAAAAAGGGGGAAAGACCCCCTAAAAGTTATAGAACCTTAATGAAAATCACACCATCATATTTAGCGTATCAGAGAACCCTACTGTAGAGGTTTCAAGCTCCCATGTACAAAAATGTGGAATTTTGCATTTTTTGCCAGAAGAAAGATCATGGGTGCGTGTTTATTTGTTTTTTGTTTTTTTTTTTTTTCTCAGGGGTGATCGTATCGAACCAGTTATCCTAAAATATCGTAGAAGGGCTCATTGGAATGGAAATTAAAAGTTCTAGTGCTCTCTTTAGTTGACAAAAAAAAATGGAGGGCATCTATGCCCCCTCCCGCGCTCATTTTTTTCCGAAAGTCACCTGATAAAGATTTTGAGATAGCCATTTTGTTCAACATATTTGAAAATATTATATGTATGTCTTTTACGATGACTTAATCCCCCGAAGTTCCCGGGGGGAGGGCTGAAAGTTATGAACTTTACCCAATGTTAACATATAGGATTGGTTATTTGGAAGTATACAGACGTTTTCAGGAGAGATTTTTCCCGGTAGTGGGGGGGTGGGTGGGTGGGTCGGGGGTTATGTGGGAGGATCTTTCCACGAAGGAAGTTTTCATGGGGGAAGGGACATTGCTATGAAGGGGACGCCGGACTTCCCAGCGTTATTTAAAAAAAGATCAGAAATTTAATATAAAAAAACAAGTATTTCAACTACAACAGCAGCAACAACAGAACTTTAAACGAACAGAAAATATTACATATATAATTGGGTTCACCCCGTAGTCAATGCCTCGCTCTTTAAGCTAAAGATTTTTTAGTACTTTCATAAGAGCTATTTATTCGAATTAACGGCCTTTTTGATTAAGCGGTCATTTTTAAAGAATTGGAACAAAATTCGAACTTTCGCTTAAAAAGCAAGGTATTGACTAGGGGCGAACCCCTAATAAACGTATTAAAAATATATGAATATAGAAGTTCGTTACGTAAGTTAATTCGTAAGTTACGTATATTTATTACTAATAAAAACGTTTGTAAATAAAATTAAACAAGTTTCGAGAAAGCCATAACTAAATAAAAGTCAATTAATATGAAAATTTTGTTTTAATTATTCACGTACGGTGAGCCAAGATCAAAACCTGCATTGATTCAAAAACGTTCAAAAATTAAATAAAAAAAACAAGTTTTTTAAACTGAAAGTAAGGAGCGACATTAAAACTTAAAACGAACAGAAATTATTCCGTATATGAAAGGGACTGTCCCCTCCTCAACGCCTCGCTCTTTACGCTAAAGTTTGACTCTGTCTCACAACTTTATTTTTTAAAACAATAAAAAACTTTAGCGTAAAGAGCGAGGCGTTGAGGAGGGGACAGTCCCTTTCATATACGGAATAATTTCTGTTCGTTTTAAGTTTTAATGTCGCTCCTTACTTTCAGTTTAAAAAACTTGTTTTTTTTATTTAATATATACAAAACAACGCACGTCGCGTAAATGGACACATCATCAATCCTCGATAATAATGTGTGTCGATAAGGAACTTGAATTTTTCTTTTCATGGGCCACAATCTTTTAGCTCTCAGAGGTTGCTATCCGGCTAGACGATGAGTCACCCATCAGCCAGACAGTCTTTTTGGACAATTTTTTTATGCTGTTCACGTGGCTATCGCATGCCCTGTTCCTTTCTATAAGAATTTGAGTTCTTGCCATCCATAGCTACCCCTTTTGAAAGTGTTTCAGATTTTGCACTAATGCAAACAGTTCTCTATTGTGGTTATCAGACCTGAATGCTGCCCTACTTTTAGTCATTGAATATGTTACTATTATTCTAAATCGATATCGATGGTTTTTTTTCACACCTCTGCATTAGTATAGATGTGATGCTCTTCTCAAATGCATTTGAATTTCTTGCGTTTTTGAAGTTTTTTGTACCCCTTCTCCCCCTCTCGAGAAAAAATCCGGTACTTGTGTGCTATCCCAAACACACTCGAGAAGTGAGTTTAAGTTAATCACAAGGCCGTATCCAGGGGGGGGGTGGGGAGTTGGGGGGTTGCAAGGTCAAATGCATCTGTAACTAGTTAGAATTCTTTCTCTCGACCTGGCAACTGGAGGAAAATACTCTGAGGGTTGTTAATTCTGATTTTAATTTGTAAAACACATCTAACCGTTCCTCCCTAAAGTTGAAATGAATACTTTTTTGAGTTATCCTGATCCATGCGATCCTGTTTATGCGGCTATTTCATGCCCTGACGAACAACAGATTGGTCAGAATGTCAAAAGGACACGCCCTATCCAGAAGCTGTAGTCCATTTGGTGTTCTGTTTTTCAGTCCATCCATTTTTGTACGTAGAAGAAAACAGGAAGTTTTTTTCCAATTAACTGCGTCAATAAATTTATTTTTCATAATCTAGGTTCCGGTTCTAAAAGTTTCGCCACGATTTTTGTGTTAAGAAAATTCGTCTCCTATTTTGATGAAGATATCTTATGAGATACGATATCCCAAGGTTTTTGGGGTATCGATAAGAGATGTCCGTTCGGTTGTTTGGGATATCTCTTCCCCAGCCTAGTACCAAGCGTGGCATCCTGTGATGGGGATTGACTAATATTATCTCAGGGAGATTCCGAGTGTGAGGTTTCCTCCGGGACGATTTTCTGTAGATTACTAGAAGGTGTAAAATACGAGTAATATGTCAAATCCTTTCATATAACTAGGGCTACCAAGAGCCATGACCAAATCCCGACAATATTTCTTCATGCCCCCCCCCCCCAACCCATTTTTTAAATGTAAAATTGTTTTTAGCAATATAACATCAATATATATAACTATGGCAGATCATAACACTACCTCTAGATACTAAAAGGAAAGAACTCCGGTCAAGATTTCCAGACCCTTCTCTATAATTGTTTTTTCGGTTTTCATGCTGTACTGTAATTTCTTCAAAACTTTTGAAAGCAGACCATTTTTGATTGTCATTTTTTTATTTTGAAGAAAAACGGTGCTGTCAAAAAATTCTGGAACAAAAACGTTTTATTATAAATTATGTAAGTTTAACTAAAGCTTTTATCGAACTGAGGGATGACAATAGTAATTTAGTTAGTGTTTAATGCAAATTACTAAACTAGCGATCATAATTACGGGTCCTTCGCAGTGAGATTGGTTTCTATGCTACCGTGGCTTGGTGTTACTCTTTGTTCTTCTATAAGAGCTAATTGTTATTCTGCGTCTGCTGAAGTTAAGAGTCTACTCAAAGAGTACGGGTAACTTACAAGAGTGGGAACTGGTGCAGCTGTCGAAAAAAAACGTCTAGGCCATCTAGCATCTGGGAACACTTGTTATTATTTTCAGTGTAGTAATAAGCGTCTGATCTGAGTTCCTGACAAAAAAGGATTACATAGCTTGAAAAATGCTTAGTGTCGCCTAATGTTAGATAAAATTGCTGTTTTTTTGCCAACACTAGCACCAGTTGGGACTAGTTAGTATACTCTTAACACTAGACTATATACTAGTTAGTATATACTAACTGTGTACTAACTACTACATAACTGCATACTAACTGTATACAGAAGATACTAACTGTATACTAGTTAGTATATACTAGCGCCAGCAGTTAGTATACTCTTTGAGTATACTAAAAGCTGGGTATGCTAAAGTTGTCCTGAATCATGGTCGATATTCCCGTAAAGCTTTAGCTAGACTTTATTAAACGGTAGTTATTCAATTCTTTTTCTATCAGGTTTGCATCCATTGTTTAATATTCAGGATATGTTTGGGTATTGCAAGGGCATTTGGGTCATATACTTGCATGTTTGGTATTGCAAGTATTTATTGCTTTCGCATATGTGGTTTAGAAACAGAAGAGTTGCTCATAAGCATGACGCTACTGATATTTTGATGTTTTATATTAAAAGCCTAATTCAAGATTGATTATTCATGTCAAGGTCCTTATCTTCCTCTTGTTTGAATGTCTTGATTACTTACTTCTACTTTCAGCAGGATCTGGTATTGCAGGACCTTGATTATTAATCAAGGTATTGCAAGGGCATTTTGGTAATATTCTTGTATGTTTGGTATTGCAAGTATTTATTGTTTTTGCGTTTTTCCACCTAACCTGACATCTGAAATTCAACGTTTGGAATTCCAAGTTTTTATTGTTTATGCGTTTTCCACCTAACCTCACATCTGAAATTCAACGTTTGGTATTGCAAGTTTTTATTGTTTTTACGTTTTCCCACCTAACCTGGCATGTGAAATTCAATGTTTGGTATTGCAAGTTTTTATTGTTTATGCGTTTTTCCACCTAACCTGACATCTGAAATTCAACCTTCGGTATTGCAAGTTTTTATTGTTTTTGCGTTTTTCCACCTAACCTGACATCTGAAGTTCAACGTTTGGAATTCCAAGTTTTTATTGTTTATGCGTTTTCCACCTAACCTCACATCTAAAATTCAACGTTTGGAATTCCTAGTTTTTATTGTTTATGCGTTTTCCACCTAACCTCACATCTGAAATTCAACGTTTGGAATTCCAAGTTTTTATTGTTTATGCGTTTTCCACCTAACCTCACATCTGAAATTCAACGTTTGGAATTCCTAGTTTTTATTGTTTATGCGTTTTCCACCTAACCTCACATCTGAAATTCAACGTTTGGAATTCCAAGTTTTTATTGTTTATGCGTTTTCCACCTAACCTCACATCTGAAATTCAACGTTTGGTATTGCAAGTTTTTATTGTTTTTACGTTTTTCCACCTAACCTAGCATGTGAAATTCAATGTTTGGTATCGCAAGTTTTTATTGTTTTTACGTTTTTCCACCTAACCTGGCATCTGAAATTCAATGTTTGGTATCGCAAGTTTTTATTGTTTATACGTTTTTCCACCTAACCTGACATCTGAAATTCAACGTTCGGCATTGCAAGTTTTTATTGTTTATGCGTTTTTCCACCTAACCTGACATCTGAAATTCAACGTTCGGCATTGCAAGTTTTTATTGTTTTTGCGTTTTTCCACCTAACCTGACATCTGAAATTCAACGTTTGGAATTCCAAGTTTTTATTGTTTATGCGTTTTTGACCTAACCTAACATCTGAAATTCAACGTTTGGTATTGCAAGTTTTAATTGTTTTTACGTTTTTCCACCTAACCTGGCATGTGAAATTCAATGTTTGGTATTGCAAGTTTTTATTGTTTATGCGTTTTTCCACCTAACCTGACATCTGAAATTCAACGTTCGGTATTGCAAGTTTTTATCGTTTTTGCGTTTTTCCACGTAACCTGGCATCTGAAATTCAATGTTTGGTATTGCAAGTTTTTATTGTTTATGCGTTTTTCCACCTAACCTTACATCTGAAATTCAATGTTTGGTATTGCAAGTTTTTATTGTTTATACGTTTTTCCACCTAACCTGACATTTGAAATTTAACGTTTGGTATTGTAAGTTTTTATTTTTTATGCGTTTTCCACCTAACCAGGCATCTGAAATTCAACGTTTGGTATTGCAAGTTTTTATTGTTTATGTGTTTTTCCACCTAACCTGACATCTGAAATTCAACGTTTGGTATTGCAAGTTTTCATTTTTTTTGCGTTTTTTCACCTAACCTGACATTTGAAATTCAACGTTTGGTATTGTAAGTTTTTATTTTTTATACGTTTTCCACCTAACCAGGCATCTGAAATTCAATGTTTGGTATTACAAGTTTTTTATTGTTTATGCGTTTTTCCACCTAACCTGACATCTGAAATTCAACGTTTGGTATTGCAAGTTTTTATTTTTTTTGCGTTTTTCCACCTAATCTGGCATCTGAAATTTTAATTACCAATCAATTTTTTTTTATTTAAACAAAAACTGATACGTGTTCTCGATTTAAAGAAGAATTTTGGTTTATCAAAAAAAGTTGTAATTGTTTTCTTACCAATTTTTTTTTAAATAAAAATATTATTCTGCCTTCCGTGAATATTTGTGCCAGAGCCGCATTTAAGGAGCCGAAGAGCCACATGCAGCTCTGGAGCCGCACTTTGTAAATCAAGAAATAGATTTATAGCAGAAAAATAGGATCAATAATTTTTTTAGGGTTAACCTAAGTAAGTAACCCTTCAAAACTTAGTATTCGGTTTAACCGCAAGCTCCACAGATCCACGATTATTTGCTTTTGACAGATTCTCACTTTTTTCGTAATGCCAATATAAAAATACCTGCTTCGTAAAAAAGATTTGAAATTCTAATTTATTATTTGAATCGATGGTAGTAACACCAAATTTTCTGGATAACAAATATCTACTTTTTTTGCAGGAAATCTTACCAAAAACCCACCTTGTCAAAAATCTCAAATTATAAATTTATTTTAGAATACAAACTGTATTACAAAAAATCTTTACGAAATTATAAAAATTTGATAATTTTTGAAATTGCAAAATTATCAGTGTAAAATTATAAAATTAAAAAATTACCGACCCTTTTTAAGTTGTAATGATTGTGGAGATAATGTCCCCTTCTGCAGGAAAGACTATAGTAGCTTTATTATACTCAGAAAATTTGTATGTAGAGGGTTTTTTTTTACAGTAGCTTTCAATTTAAGTGCCTACCCCTACCCTCATACAACTACATACCATAAACTTAAAAGAGAAACCCTTAATGTGTAATATACTTCAAAGCGGACAACTTATTATACTTAAAAAGAAACCGTTATACTTAAAGACTAAATCCTAAAGGAGGGAAATCCCTTCTTTCAAGGTTCAAAATTGAATATTCAGGCCAGGTGGCCTGAAATTAGGCCACCTGGCCAAAAATCCATAGCAGAAGTTGATAGCACTTCATTGTTACTTAAAAGAAAGGGATGGAATCACTGCTAAGAGGAGAAAAGGAGGATACCAGGTGCATACTCTTCAACCGGGTAGTTAGATTCTTTTTAATGTCTATTTTGTAGTATATTAAATATGATGCATTTTCACCAGCCTGAAGTAATAGCCCATCGCCCATCGCCCTTGTCATCGCCCTAAGTTCAGTATTGCCAAACTTTGAAGAAAACGTCCCTCGCCGATCGCCCAATCTTTCAAATTGATTACAGTGTTGCCAAATTTTGTCTCCTTTAAATTAAACGACTATTAAAAATACTTTAACACAATTGACTCACAGCAGAGAAGATTCTAAGGGGTCAGACACTCTTTTTTGAGACTAAACCTTATCTGCTTGACTAGTAGCTCATTTTAAAGCCCATTTTTCGATGATTCATAATATATACGTCTTACCGCGTTTAAAATTCTTGAATTCAATTTAGTTCCCGAATAAAGTTTTTTTTTAAGAAATTCAAAATCCTTGTCTTACAAAAAAGCGGTCGATGGCCTTGCTTTGGCTTATTATGTCCTATACTATACAGTGTTTTTATGAAGTAAAAACAATTTTCCATAGCATTACCATAACATTTAGTATTTCCATCATTGCTACAACTCTTTGTGACTTTTTTATTTAACCAGGGCGATTTTCTTATCGCCCTATTTTTAAAATTCTAGTTATAAGGTCAAAGAATGAGAAAAAGGTCCCTATTCTTCTCAAAAACGTGGAGTGCTATCATCAGACTGATGAGACGTTTCAAATGAGCTGTCACTCGCCACAAATCGGAGCAAAATCACAATTGACTCACAGCAGAGGAGATTCTAAGGGGTCAGACACCACTATTTGGGACTAAACCTTATCTGCTTGACTAATAGCTCATTTTAAAGCCCATTTTTCTCTGATTCATATATATATATGTCTTACCCCGTTTAAAAGTCTTGAATTCAATTTAGTTCCCGAATAAAGTTTTTTTTTAAGAAATTCAATATCATTGTCTTACAAAAAAGTGGGCGATGGCGTTGCTTTGTCTTGCTTTGGTTTATTATTTCCTATACAGTGTTTTTATGAAACGAAAAACAATTTACAATAACATTACCATAACATTCAATATTTCCTTCATTGCTACAACTCTTTGTGACTTTTTCTTTTAATCAGGGCGATTTTCTTATCGCCCTAGTCTTAAAATTCCAGCCATAAGGTCAAAGAATGAGAAACAGGTTCGTATTCTTCTCAAAACGTGGAGTGCTATCATCAGACAGATGATATGTTTCAAATGAGCTGTCACTCGCCACAAATCGGAGCACAATCACAATTGACTCACAGCAGAGGAGATTATAAGGGGTCAGACACTACTTTTTGGGACTAAACCTTATCTTCTTGACTAGTAGCTCATTTTAAAGTCCTTTTTTCGCTGATTCATAATTTATACAGCTTACCGCGTTTAAAAGTCTTGAATTCAATTTAATTCCCAAATAAAGTTTTTTTTATGAAATTCAAAATCCTTGTCTTACAAAAAAGCGGGTGATGGCGTTACTTTGCCTTGCTTTGGCTTATTATGTCCTATACAGTTTTTTATGAAGAGAAAAAAATAGGCCTTAGATTTACCATAACATTCAATATATTCTTAATTGCTACAACTCTTTGTTACTTTTTCATTTAACCAGGGTGATTTTCTTATCGCTCTAGTCTTAAAATTCCAGCTATAAGGTCAAAGAATGAGAAAAAGGTTCCTATTCTTCTCAAAACGTGGAGTGCTATCATCAGACGGATGAGACGTTTCAAATGAGCTGTCACTCGCCACAAATCGGAGCACAATCACAATTGACTCACAGCACTTTCATAGTTAAGTTTTTAAGTATAGAATAAATAACTCAGTGTAAACAAATGAAGAGACCGATATTCTTGCCAAAGTAATCAATTAGTCTAATTTCAGTAAAAAGTAGTGTCTGACCCCTTAGAATCTCCTCTGCTGTGAGTCAATTGTGATTGTGCTCCGATTTGTGGCGAGTGACAGCTTATTTGAAACGTCTCATCCGCCTGATGATAGCGCTACACACTTTGAGAAGAATAGGAACCTTTTTTTCTCATTCTTTGACCTTATGGCTGGAATTTTAAGACTAGGGCGATAAGAAAATCGCCCTGGTTAAATGAAAAAGTCACAAAGAGTTGTAGCAATTAAGAAAATATTGAATGTTATGGTAAATCTAAGGCCTATTGTTTTTCGCTTCATAAAACACTGCATAGGACATAATAAGCCAAAGCAAAGCCGTCGCCCGCTTTTTTGTATGCCAAGGATTTTAAATTTCATAAAAAAAATTTATTTGGGAACAAAATTTAATTCAAGACTTTTAAACGCGGTAAGACGTATATATAATGAATCAGAGAAAAATGGCCTTTAAATTGAGCTACTAGTCAAGCAGATAAGGTTTAGTCCCCAAAAATAGTGTCTGACCCCTTAGAATCTCCTCTGCTGTTAGTCAATTGTGATTGTGCTCCGATTTGTGGCAAGTGACAGCTCATTTGAAACGTCTCATCCGTCTGATGATAGCACTCCACATTTTGAGAAGAATAGGAACCTTTCCTCATTCTTTGACCATATGGCTAGAATTTTAAGACTAGGGCGATAAGAAAATCACCCTGGTTAAATAAAAAAGTCACAAAGAATTGTAGCAATGAAGGAAATACTAAATGCTATGGTAAATTGTTTTTCACTTCATAAAAACACTGTATAGGACACAATAAGCCAAAGCAAGGCCATCGCCCGCTTTTTTGTAAAACAAGGATTTTGAATTTCTTAAAAAAAAAAACTTTATTTGGGAACTAAATTGAATTCAAAACTTTTAGACGCGATAAGACGTATATATTATGAATCAGCAAAACATGGGCTTTAAAATGAGCTACTAGTCAAGCAGATAAGGTTTAGTCCCAAAGAGGAGTGTCTGACCCCTTAGAATCTTCTCTGCAGTGATTCAATTGTGATTTTGCTCCGATTCATAGCGAGTGACAGCTCATTTGAAACGTCTCATCCGTATGATGATAGCACTCCACGTTTTGAGAAGAATAGGAACCTTTTTCTCATTCTTTGACCTTATGGCTGGAATTTTAAGACTAGGGCGATAAGAAAATCGCCCTGGCTAAATAAAAAAGTCACAAAGAGTTGTAGCAATGAAGGAAATGCTAAATGTTATGGTAATGTTATGGTAAATTGTTTTTCACTTCATAAAAACACTGTATAGTATAGGACATAATAAGCCAAAGCAAGGCCATCGCCCGCTTTTTTGTAAGACAAGGATTTTGAATTTCTTAAAAAAAAAAATTTGTTTGGGAACTAAATTGAATTCATAAATTTTAGACACAGTAAGACGTATATATTATGAATCAGCAAAACATAGGCTTTAAGATGAGCTACTAGTCAAACAGATAAGATTTAGTCCCAAAAAGTAGTGTCTGACCCCTTAGAATCTTCTCTGCTGTGAGTCAATTGTGTTAAAGTATTTTTAATAGTCCTTTAGGTTAAAGGAGACAAAATTTGGCAACACTGTAATCAATTTGAAAGATTGGGCGATCGGTGAGGGATGTTTTCTTCAAAATTTGGCAACACTCAACATAGGGCGATGGCCAGGGCGATGGGTGATGGGCTATTACTTCAGGCTGGTGAAAATGCATCATATTTAATATACTACAAAATAGACATTACTTCAGGCTGGTGCATTTTCGACGCATAAATCAATCGGCGTCTTTAAAATATTTCCAGGGATCATCCACATGAACATCTTCAGTGTTATGCTCTCTTTAATCCACAGAAATAAACGAATAAAATATGTAGTATATGGTTATGCAGCTCCATATCAATATTTTATGATTTTATAATTGACACAAATATAGAGAACTCGTAAAATTATCGGGTTACAGGAGGACTGAGGCACAGAGCTCTCTCCCTGATGATGTGCCTTTCTTTCTCTAAACGAAAATTGGTCAGAAAAAAAAACACAAGGCTGCCACCAAGTCTTGACAATAAAAATAGTACATTTAGGTACTTTTGAAGTAAAAAAAGTGACCAAATAGTAACCAACAGTGAAAAAAAGGCACCATATTTAGGGACCCACAAATAACAATGACTGGTCAAGATCGCCAGCTTTGGCACCGTTGCAAGATAGCCTCATAAAACTAGACACTGAATTCAGGTCTAGATGATCATCATTAGCTTCTTTTTTTTTTCAGATACATTGAATTTATTCATATACAAGGATACAATGAAAAAAAAGGAAAGAAAACACAAAACAAAAGCTGAACATTGCACAGTACTGACTTTAGAAATCACTGCCTTCAAATCACTTCTTTTTCTTGAAGAGAAGCGACGAAATCAAGCTTGCCTGCCTTTTCAACACTTTCTGCTGTATGCATTCGTTTTTCTTGGCAGTTTCTCTTTCTTCACTTAGCCTTTTCGTTGCTGCTTCAACCATTGCCTGGGCAAACTCAATTTCCACGAGGTCTTTCGCCTTTATCGCCTTCTTTAGTATTTCATTAGCTTCCTCGATCAGCTAATCAGTAACTTTTCTTTGTTCAGTGGGATTCGATTTTATGTCTTTGAGATTTTCTTCCAATGCTTCAATCTTCTTCTTTTCGCTTGCTATCAGCTGCTTGTTTTCTTTCTGCTTGGCAAGTTTCTCTTCTTCCTCATTTCGACGCGCTTCCATTTCATCTTTTTTCCTACGCTCATTTTGAAGATGGGCTTTGTAACTCTGACTTGAAGCCCGGCCAAGATCAAGCAGCTCTCGCGTAATTGGCAAACATTCAGGTCGGTTTCCGTATCTCTTCATACCATCACAAATCACTAGCCTTGCATTTAGCATCTTCAAATCCATGCAGGTTTTATCCTCAGTTAAAATACGACCTGACTTTGAAAAAGTTCTCTCGACATCGGCATTGCCATGTGACAGGGACAAATTGGCCTTTACTGCCCCAGATCTCTGAGGGTACTTTGGGTTACCTTGACCGTCTTTCAGTTCAAAAAAATACTTCCAAAATTCTTCAACACTATGTGTGGCAATTGTCGGCTCAGGCTCAAGCTGTACTAGCGCCCACTCATATTTGACTCTGTCACAGTTTACAGTGAAACGCATCACTTGACAGATCTTCAACAAGTCGGAGGAACTTGTGGGAAGCTTAAGATTATCACGGCGAAGGCAACAAAAATATTTCAAGACAGATCCAGGTGGAGGCATCTTTTGCAAAACATGCTTGGACGTAGAAACGTAGGTTTCTTTGACCTTGGTACGAAATTGAGCACGTTCTAACACTGACAGATTTGCAAAGCATTCTCCAACTCATTTGCCACACTCTACGTTTTCTAAGGAAAGAAACTTATCAAACACATCTAAATCTGCGACCACGACGCTCCGTCTCTTGTGGATATCCGCTAGAACATCAGGTTTCAAGCACCTACTCAGCAAGATAAGCAGAAGCCTGCTCATTTCTTCATATAGAATATGGTCCAGAGGATACTCCCGCTGGAACATTCCAGTGAAGCCAGCAAACAAGTCAGCCAGTGAGACGACGAACAAAACCAGAGCTTTTGTTGCAGGTGATTTTAGCAACGAAACGATTTCAGTATATCCACTGGACTTCATTAGCTGTTTCTGTTTTGACGGAATGTACTTAAAAAAGAACTCAGTAAGTCCATCCCACTGCTCGAGGAGCCTCCTCGCTGCTTCTGTAAGAGTAAGCACCGGGAGGTAACATGTCTCACAAAACGATCAACTGGAAGGTCAAGGGACGATTGTATCTTCGTGTATTACCCTGCTCGTAGGGGCCACCCATGAAAAAAGTAGTACACACGAATTACAAGGTCAGAAACAGCCTGTCTGTGTACTTCTACACCTTTCAAAAAAACATTGTGAATCATATGAATATTACAGGTGCCAACATCAATGAGGCCTCTCTCACTACGTAGCAACTTAACCTCTTAATTAAAAAGTCGCCCCCCTTTCTTGTTGACATTTGGAACGTCGCTGCCCAACATCAGAAGATTAGCAGAAGGTAAATCGGCATTAGCCAAGGACTGTTGCAAATGTGCTAGCAGATCCTCTGCTGTGGCTCTTCCAACAAAGAAAGTCTCCAAATGACAGCAGGAAATTTTTCTGCCAACTCAGACCAATATCGTGTCGTGACGTTCAGTTCTTTCACACCTTCGGCGTTTGTTGTTTCATCATATAGCAATGTGAAAAAGGAAGAGCCAATGTCTTCAAGGAACCTTTTTCTAAAATAGGGATACTATGCTTCTGTTATTATATAACCGAGCTTAGTTCCCCCAAGACTAAAGTCTTTAGCAGCAGGATCTCCAAACACTGCTCTAAAAACATCAAAGAGACCATCGCACGAAGCTGCTGACATATCTGATACCACATTCTATAGAGCCCAAATCAGTTCTGCCTTTAGCGACGCATCTCTCTTTGCAATCATTTGCAGTTCAACTTGGTGATCCTTTCCAGAAGCAAGAGTCAAATGTTCACAGGCAGCAGATCTTGGCTGAAGAATTAGCTGCAAGGGATTCAGCGAAGCTCTCACATTTTCTACGTGCTTTGCTCCTTGGGATTTTTGTAGTATCGCTTGTCACCCTTTAACACAACTGAAAGTCTTGCAACAAACTTTACAAAAAGCCTCTTCATCACTCTTTGTGGATGCGCACCAGTCACCCACGCATCATCCCGAGTCGTCGACTTTTTTTTAACCAAGTGGAGTTGAACTTACACTTCCCCATTGCAAGAACCTTCAACATTGAATAACATTAAAATCTGCAAAAAGAACATTAATATCTAACGGTGCTACAAAGTGGATATTACCATGACCTTCGTTAGCATGACATTGAAACAGCCAAAACTGTGTCCTGGACATTCTTTAAGACAAGGAATAGTATGGTTGCAACTGTGAAATGATCAGGTGAAACCCAAATAATTTTTTTGTTACACTGCATGTGTGTAGATGTGTCTACATGTGTGTCAGATGTGGATCTGACAAAACCATTTTATTACAAGTTTTCGCATGTTTAAGCATTATTTGAAAACGGAATGAAAAAAAAGTCCAAGTGCCATAGAATAAAACAAAATAGTCTCGCACATGACCAACCACTACGCATTATGAGGGGAAAACAGTTCATAGACCTGATGTGCTTTTCAAGGTTCCTCTACAAAAAAGTGACTTTTAGGAACTTTTGAACAAAATAGTGCCTTTTTAGGGACCTTTTCAAAAATTGTGACTTTTAGGGAAATAGTGACCTCGGTGGCAGCCCTGCAAACATTTTTAAAATCATGGATTAAAATCCTTCAATTCATAACATTTGCTTCGAAAAATTTAAATGATTTTGACCTCAACCGAAGGGTCAATATTGTTCCTAATGAATTTGGAATAGGTTACTGACGAAGTGACCCTTGGTTCCAAAAGCTTTGTTTTTAACAGAAAACGTCCGTTTTTGCATCAACTTCAAATTTCATCCGTTTTGCTGCAAGTTTAAGTATCGTGACGGTTCAGCGGCCGCGCCGAGATATTTCTACTGACCCGTAAAAAACGCATCCATTAATTTGAATTGAAACCTTTTTTAGAAAATACAATGAAAATAACTAACACTAATCATAACACTAAAACAAAACATAATCATAACACAAAAATCACATAGCACATAACATAAAAACATAATCATAACACAAAACACTAATAATATTTGTTAGAAATCGTCCATTAATATATGACAAAGGAAATGAGGAACGTTCAAAGAAACATTCAATCTTCAAGGCCAGGGAAGACATTTCCAGAGAAAAGAACTTAGAAGGCAAGAATTATATTATTAATTAGGCATAGCTAGCCTAGGCTAATACAGGCTAATTTTTTGAATATTTTTTATTCACTTCTGGGACTTGATTTAGCCTATTGATAGACTCACGATTCGTTTAGTTTTGTAGATTTGTCGTAGGAAATGCTTGGATCTTGCTGAATTTGTCGCTCGACAAATAAAATATTTTGCAATTTTGCTGGAGCAGAAAGTCACTCGAGAGATAAACGTCTGCAATGGAAGAGCCAGAACAAGAGTTTGCTGGTTGGACACAAGCACGGAAAAAGTGCCACCCTCTTCCTGTGCCATCTCTACGACCCTAATATATCAACCTATGATCAAACTTACTTACCCTTAAAAGGTACAATGTCAGATCTGATAACAAATCCTTGTTCAGTGGAGCAGAAAGCCGCTCGAGATATACACGTCTGTGATGGAAGAGCCAAAACTCGTGTCTGTTTCTCTGACACCAGCACGCAATAAGTGCTATCGCCGTTCGAAGAATCTTGAGATTGTGATGGTGAGCTTTGGGATATACCAGGGTTTCTGGTAGGAGTTCCTGCAAAAAGCCGATGTTTATTATTCAGTCACCTTTAAGGTTACTATCAATGACTCAATTATTAAATTAGAATATAATTTTTTACGAGACACTATGTGCATCTTAGCAGTAGCGTACCTCCGGATTTTTCATTAGGGGGGGAGAGGGTAAGAGGGGGTCCGCACCCAGGGAGTCAAGGGGTGTTGGATATCCTTCATGGGGAAGTAAATTTGGAACATCTGTGAAAAAAAGCCTAAATTCGTTTTCAAGATGTCTAAAAACTATTTCAGAGAAATAAAAACTATAATTTTGAGAAATTATTTTATAATGGATACTGAGCGTCAAAAGAAAAAAAAAGTAAAGGTGAAAGCAAAGACAGAGGAAAAATTCTGCCAAATAAGAGAAAAAAGCTAAATCCATGGGGAACATTAGAAAAACCGTAAAGAGGGAGGGGGTTTGGAGCGGAGGCCTTATTCTAGTGATAAAAAACACCAGAAAAATGATTTAATAGGAGTGTACAATTTCACACAATTTAGTAAGATAGATTTTAAATTATGACCAAAAATTAGTTTCTGGCGTTGTTACCATCATGCAGTGATGGCAACACAGTCGTTTGGGAAAACAAGAGATCAAAGTTAGTTGGTTTCTAGCCAATTTTGGTGACTAGCCGCAAAATTCCACCCCCTATTTGCCTTTAAATAATCACTTTTCTGGTAGGAATTCCTGAAAAAAAGTGGAATATTTATTGTTTGGCCACAAATAATGTTTTCTCTAACTATTCAATTCAATACATCATAATCCCTAATTGTTTTTATGAGACAGGTACATGCATAAAAATACTTTTGAGGGACAGAGCGCCAAAGTTCTGCCAGGTCAGAGAAAACCTAAGAAATTACAAGAGATTTGTGGTGAATTTGGAGAGAATCGTGGGGAGGGAGTGAGCTTGGACCAAAGGCCCCAAATGCACCTGTCTGGCATGAGAATACAGCCAATATTGTGTTCAGAAACACTCGTTACGATGGTTTGAGGCTTAATGGCATTCCAGTTACATAAAAGAAATTTGAAAGGCCAGATCAGAAATATTATCCCATCCTTTCCTGATGCCTGATGCCATTCCAGTTGCCCTTTCCTGATGGAAAGGGCAACTCTCCATCCTCCAAAGGTGGAATCCAAAGTAAGACAACTTGTAGAACAAAATGAAAATTCAAAAAAAGACATATTAATAAAAATAAATTACATCCCCACTAATGTACTATAATGTAAGTTTGGAATATAAGCATGCTCGGCTTTATACGGATAAAGTTTGCCCAATATAAGCTTTAATGCGAACCCCTTAATCAAAAGACATTAATGCCGTTAACTTACATAGGAAATAGGTTAATATATCCATCTGAAAGAAGGATATTACATTTATGAAGAATTTGTTATGTCCCCAAGCCGGTTCCATTTTCATGTTCCTAAGTTCCGTAGTGCTCTGGCTAGATGAGAAAGGCCCGAAAACCTTTGAAGACTAAGTGATCATTATTTTATAAGCTGGATTTTAAGCTGGAGGGTGTAGTTAGAGAGGGGAATGTCCGACAGCTTGCAAAATATATGGTGAGGATGGGGAAACTGAATATTAGTCTGCCCCACTTCTAATTAGTTTTTTTTAGTGTGGAGGCAACTGACCTTTGCGGCCTGAGTTACAGTTTAATTTGGTAAGTCCACCCGTAATAATAACAATAATGATAAAAGTTCTCTAATGAGCTTCAAATCCATTTTTTGTGGTAAGAGAATAAGGTCTTAATAGATAAACGAAAAAGAAGAAGAGTAAACAACCCAAACAGTTTCCCCTACAAAACTATCTATTGCTTTCAATCTATTAGAAAAGTTTTCGTTTTATTAAAAAAAAGTTTCCCCTTTTTCTCCGTAGAAAGCTTTGGAGACCATTACGAGGCCTGTGGCCTTTCACCTGTAGTCTAGACTGAAAAACTACTGATCTGCAACCAAGCTGTCAAAGTAGAAACACAACAAGTTCATTCTCCCCTACCCCATCTATCCAAATAGTACTAGACATTTGGAATGAATTTCATACCTAAGTATATCACGAAGAGCTATTAAAAAAAATAGCTCTGCGTTGTATTTTATTAATAATTATAATTTTTTTTATTATTTTTATTATTAATAAATATAATATAATAAATGAATAAATATAACACATATTATTGGCCTATATCAATAAAATATATAAAACTAATAAATACAATAAATATAAACATGTGAATTTATAATTATAACAAATAATGGTTTAGGGTGGCATGCAATAGAACGTCAGTAAAATCGTAGCCAAAATGTATAGCGTAATAGCTAATTAATTAATAATCATTTCCATTGAAGTGTTTTGAAAAGCAATTAGCAGAAAATAAACACTGGAAATTACCAACAATCCTACAATATATATGCAACACAAATTACCTAAATATGGTGTTGAGGGGCGGTGACATCACTCTTATTTTGGATTCATTGTTCATCGTAATTTCTGTTCTTATTGAGTTTCAAAATGGTAAATAATACCGACGAAATCAATATAATAGATAGGTAATATAATAAGTAACTGCGGTGGTATTAATACAAGGTCAGTAGTATCGTAGCGTCACCTACTTAAAAAATAACAGTTCAAATATTTTGAACACCAATGGGTAGGAAAACTGCTTGAAATTATATATTATATATGTTAAATAAGTTGTCTATACGGTGCTGAGAGGCTGCAACAACCCCTTATTTGAGATATTTTATATTCTTTTTTTCAGTTTAGACCACGAGATTGGTCTGCATTGCAACGTCAATAAAATCGTGTTGTTACTTGTAGTGAAAAAATAACTTAAAAAATTAATTTTCAGCTCAAATCTTTTAAAAAGGAACTGGTAAAAAAAACAAAAAAAAATTAAAAATTACCAACCGGCTATATTTGTTCCAAAAGACTTTGAGTAAAGCACTAGTGAATTATCAGAATCCACAATATAGCGCTGCCTGAGTAAACAGCCATATACTACCATCTATTGTTTTTTGTTTTCCCCCATCAATTCGTATGAAAAGATGAACCGTAAAAAAATCAGGAGGGGCTCATTCAATTCGAAATCGAAAGATCTGGTGCCCTTCTTAATAGTCAAAACGGATTGAAGCAAAAGTGATTGGAGGGCGACCAGTCCCTTTCCGTGCCATTTATTACTACCAGCCCCCCTTAGCCCTCCAAGACAACTAATAACACTTTGAGATAGTCATTTTATTCAAAATAGAGAAAAGGTCCAACATTTATATCTCTGGGGACGGCATGAACCCCAAAGATCCTTAAGAATGGGCCATAATTGATGGAAATTGCCAATTCATAACGTAAAAAGGAAGGTTTAATTTGGGTGTGTGATCGGCGTAACACTCTCAGGATCGGGCTCTAGGCCAAAAGGCTAAAAATAATTTACCGTGTGAGGGGGAGGGTGGTAGAGAGTCTGGAAATAGACCCAAAACTTTTGTCCCTGATCAGTTTGAAGCTTTTATACTTGGGTCTAGATGAACATAATGTGCCAAATAATGCTCCAGGGTATCCCCCCCCCAATTAGGCTAAAAAAGTCCTAATTTTGTTTCGCTCCGATCGGCTCAAAACTCATTTATCTAAGTCTTCGCACTTTGGGACCCCAATGACAAAGAAAATCAAAAAGAAATATTGGCTCCCACAAAAACATGGCTCAAAAAGGGCCTACAATTTGCAGAGAAACTTGTGAGCGGGGGGTGGGGTGGGGTTAGAGGGTTTGAACCCCCCCCCCCACGAAATGATTGTTTGACTTGTAAAAACGTAACAAAAATGGATATAAACAAATTTTGAATGCATTTTTTGAGTTTTTTTTGTGTAACCCCCCCCCCCCCGAAAAAAAATCTTTGAGTAAAACCCCCTTCGAAAAAAATCCTGGGTACGGTCTTGCTTGTGAGGGAGCTCGTTCCATTGAAAATGGAAGTTCTAGCGCCATTTACGAAGTCCAAAAGTGATTTTAGGGGATAAAGCCTCCCTTCTGTGCTCTTTTCTCCTAGCATTCTTCGTAACCTGACACAGGATTAAAATTTTGAGATGGCTATTTGGTGTAAAAATGTCGGAAGGTATAATAAGTATGCCTCCAGTCTTGACAACAACCCAGCAGCTCAAGGGCTACGCCCCAAAATTGTGCAAATTATCTATTGTTCACAGATAGGTTTTTACTATCCTAAATAAAAGTTTGGGTCAAATGGAACCTAAATTTCAACTTAGGGGAGGGGGCAGAGGTAAATCAAAAGACACTGTGTTTATCTAGACTATCGAAATAGCATATCTGCAGTATCTCAAAAACAGATTGGAACTTGAAGTTAAAACTTACAGGTACTATTGTGGAGAGGAAAGGGGAGGGTGAGGCGAGGGAAAGTCAAATTTGTGTTGGGGGGGGGGCTAAAAAATTTAGGCCTCTGCTGATCGTTTATGGACTATAAGTCCCTTGACAATTATAATTGTTCATGTCTTAGCAGCGAGGTAAATAAAAAGACGCTACATATTGTACCGATTGTACCGATTTGAATCTTTAAGGGAGTTTGGATCTTTTAAAGGAGGCCAAGTGGACATCGAGTATTAACTTTTAGATGGTGAAGAGGAAGGGGGAGGCTAGAGTTCAATTTATCCAGACATTTTTGCACTGTAAACCTCTATGGGACAAAAATCTACTCACAATTAATTAGTAAAGTAAATCAAAAGACATTATGCCTTACCCGGGGATCGAAACAGCGCATAGGTAATATCTTGGGGACAACTTTGGAGATCAAGTTGAACCTTTCATTGAGTGGGGAGGGGAGGAGAGAGGAGTGGACCTTGAATTTACCATGGAGGTAGGGGAAAGGGGAAAGAGATTAAGAGTCTAAAAATTTTGTTTCCAGCTGTATGAGACTTTTGACACTAGGAGCCTTTGAGACTTTGACCCTGTTGGAAGAGAATCTATTCCCTTGAAATAGCGATATAAACCAATAGAAATCATGTGTACCTAGGTTATCAAAATAGCGCATCTACATTAGCCCAGGAAGAGCTTGGGGGTCAAATTGAAATTTTCAGGAGATGTTAGGGGGCACAGTGGACCTCAAATTTTGACTTAGGAGCCTGGGAGGAGAAGGAAAAGTAAATTGATAGAAACTATGTATTTAGGATATCAAAATGGCAGATCTGCAACATCTCTGGAATGATAATTCTGGATTCAGCTGAAAGGTTTGGGATGCTGGAGGTGGGGAGGGCAGAGGAATTGATACTTCCTATTTAGAAGGAGATGTGGAGGCCAAAAATGAAAGTTTCCGAACCACTTAATACGCATTTCATCTCTCGAATCAGCTTGAAGATGAAATTCTTAAGTTTCTTGGTAAGAACACCCCCTACGCAGAAAGCAAAGTTGAAACTAATTTTGGCCGCATCGATTTGATAAATCCAAAAATAGGCCCAGTTTATAATTTTTTTTTCCTGATAGGTTTGTAACTTATATGGCATGTAGAGCCAGGCGGACCTTAATGGGAACAAAAATATTTCAATATAATATTTTAATATTTAAGATTTAACGTATGTTATAATATTTAAATATTTAATGCTTTAATAATTTTAATATTTAAAAAACATATATACATGAACCTGAAATTGAGCCAACAAATTCTGTGCTCTCGGATTGGCTTAGACTTATTGGGCGTGTTGTCACAAAAAAGAGAACCTCACTGAAGACAAAGATATGGAAATAAATTGTCGTCTTCAGTTGTGATATCAAACAGTTAACAGTTAATAATTAAATTAAACATAAAGGATGGATACTACTATAGATGACATAATGAATGCTAAAACGAGCAGAAATTAAATTAGATAATCGAGTCAAATTCACTTAAGTTAAATTAACGACGATGAAATACAATATATTTTGAGCATTTTTTTTCTTATAATTATAACTATTAATAAAATAAAAATTTCCGAGACCTCTAGGAACTAATATCATATATAATAAACAATCAGTCTACTTTCATCAGTTCTTTTCAACAATCCTGCTCATTATGGTTATTTTCTTTTTTGTTGTTAGTGTAACATCCTCTTAAGGTGATTCGATACCTTGAAAATTATTTTGTGCGTCTCAGCGTCGGCTGACCGTCTTGAAGACAAAGGGTTCATTAGCAAACTTTCCTAGAACCCAAATTTTCTAGAACCCGAATTTCGAAGACTATTAGGCATCTGAAACGTGAAATCTATAATGCAACATAAATAAAGGTGAAATGATTCTTTATTAATAATTAATTACCATTTTTCTCAAGAATTATTTGAAGTCTAAGTGCAGTCTGCAAAAACTAGGCCTAGTTTAGCCTAAAAAAAACTTGGCAGGTTAAGCTGGATCAATGAGTTGAATCTGGACGGCCTAGTGGGGACATAATCCTGTTTTCTTTATCCTCCCCAGTGTTTTAAAGTACCCAAAAAACAGGAGTTTCTGGGCAAACAAACTCACCAAATGCCAGATGGCGTTAGTTGTTTTCTTTTTAACACTAGTGCCAGTAGCAATTGACAAAAAACACTTACTACTTTTGCCATCATCTTTCCAAGACTCCCAAGGAGGCGGAACTAAGCTACCAGAGGCGTCCAAAAAGGCAACACTGTGTATAGATCCTTTCAGACGGAATATAGTACCTAAAAAGATAATCACCCATTAATTCTGATTAATTAATTAAAGACTAGGAAAAGACGGCTATTATAGACATAAAAGCCGAAAATCTGGTGTAAATGAGCAAAATATTTTAGTTGTTGTACACTACCTTCTGCAAAAATGACCAATTTATATGTTTAGTCAGATAAGACTTAAATAAAAACTGATGCGGAAAAGGTAGAACCCAATCTACCAATAAAAGAATAGAGCCAATCAAACCTTTTCTCGTTATAGCCGTCGAAACTAGAATCGAACTACATACTTATTACTTATTGTTTGAATATACGATCAGGCAAACAGATGTGGAATTCCAGTGCTCCTTACGGTAAGAACCACCTTCTCATCATCAAGAAAACTAGCTTATGATTTAGGCTAAGTAACAGCAGTTATGAGGGGCCTTTGGTAATTTTTGCCAGGGGCCTTTGGTAACAGGCTCCTACAAAATATTGAAGTCTTTGTTTTACTGCATAAATAAGAAATAATATCACTGGTTTTATTTTAATTAAATTATAATGAAGTAGGATCATTTGCCCTTCTGCTCCCCCCCCCCCATGATGTGTCTGACACAATCTTGGAAAAAATGGAAAGACAAATTTTCCAACGGTGAGGGAATTCTGTTTTTATTATGTAATATCGGTAATGGTTAATTTCTGTGATGCATTGAATAACAAGCACCAAAGCCATATCGTTTAGAGCTGTGATTCCCAGTCTGGGGCACAGGCATCAGCAGTAGGACATGGGAGCATTTTGGTGGGTTATGCGCAGGACGTCCACCCTTCGGTTGACTATACTCTAGTCTACAGTTTTTTTTTTACCGTGTAAAATTTGCTTTAAACCGAGATGAACTAGGTTGTGTTCTTATTCCCAAGGAATTAATTATCTGCCTTAGTCCAGGCACTTTGTTATTGGGGAATGCCAGCTGGAGATAGGCGATTGCCACCTCTTAGATTTTTAAATATACTTTTTGTGTCTTCATAAAAGAAATGAAAAAAACTGTCGTCCTCTACCTTACGTTTTCGTGAATGGCTCCCATGTTTATATCGGTTGACTTTACTGAAAACGAAATATACTTTACAATATATATATATATATATATATATATATATATATATATATATATATATATATATATATATATATATATATATATATATATATATATATATATATATATATATATATATATATATATATATATATATATATATATATATATATATATATATATATATATATATATATATATATATATATATATATATATATATATATATATATATATATATATAGATATATAGATAGATAATTTTATTCACCCACTCGATACAAAACCACAAATGGCACGAATGGAGTACAAAAAAGAAGAAAAAAAAAAAACACTTAACTGCAAAAACAAAAACAAACGTTACAAAACACCGCCAATAAAAAAAAAAATTATTACAAAAACTCACTCAGGACGATTTGCAATGGCCAGACTACTAGGCCCAAGCGACCCCAAAAATTCAGAACGACGTTTCGTCACAGCAGCTATCGGATCTGTGATACCGAACCTTGCAGACATCTTGGAATTTTTAACCCACGGTGGGGTATTTAAAAGAAATTTTGCATATTTGTAAAAAAGTGATCGAAGGTTTCTTTTATCACTAACACTAAATATATGCCAAAACGGTGATAAAGCCAGAAAGTGTGGGATCACCAGTGCATTATATAGCCTAGCTCGAATTTGTCGATTATATTTCGCTTTAGTTGAAGATAGCGCCCCGTAAGCCTTACGTGCCTTTTCTGCGAAATTACTTATTTGGCGAGCACGTGTAGATGCCATGTTATGACCTATAGGCATTCCTAAGTACATTATGGAGTCAGACAGTGGAACCTCTTGAGCACCAAATTTGACAGCAAGATCTATACAATCTGCATTTCTCCTATTGAAAGCAACAATCTCGCTTTTACTTGCATTAAAAGATAGGCCTATCTCTCTATAAGCATCATCTAGAATCTGAAAATTTTCTTCAATACGAGACAAACATCTACTTAAATTAAAAATATCATCTGCGTAATTAAGTAATGTTACATCCAAACCTCGGAAAATGCAGCTCATTTGCACTAACTTTTGGGCCTCGAGAACACTATTATTATACAACCGGGGTGACGAAATTGCACCCTGCCTAATGCCCTTTCTAACCGGAATAGCTTTTGGTAATACAATCGGCCCGTTAGGAGACGGGACTTTAACTTGGACTCGAAGCTTCTTATACATATCCCGAAAAGGCAAAATAACCGATCGGTCCACACCACGTTTATGAGCAGACACTAATAACTGGGGATGTATCCCAGAATCAAAAGCACGTCTAACATCGTGACTCGCTAGAATAAGGGATTCATTCAGTTCATCAGCTTCAATTAATATATTAGCAAGAATATAATGGACGTGCTCGCGACCAACACCTTTTTTAAATCCGAACTGATTATCGGGGGTAGAACATTGAAAAGCAATATGATCTATAACTAGCAATTCCATAAGCTTACATAAAACCGGCGAAACAGTTATAGGGCGGTAAGATACACATTCAGACGGATTTTTCCCTTTTTTCAAAATAGGTGTAATTACTCCAGTACCAAAAACGTCGGGAACGAGACCAGAATTAAAGATAATTTGGAATAGAAGCTCTAAATGACTCAGGAGACCAGCAGTACCATGTACAAGATGCAACCCACACAACATGTCGACACCTTTCGATTGTTTCTTTTTTAATTTTGAAATTGCACGAATCAGATTAGGAACAGTTACTATGTAGCCAACACCAGAACTAGGCAATTCCATGAACTTATCAAGTTCGACTTCATATTTATCTTCAAGATCATGTTCGGGTGGAGAGAACTCAGAAGTAAAGTGGGACACCCAATCTTGCTCAGAGATCACAGGTTCAACACTATTCTGATCACCATTACGTTTAAGAAATCTCCACACAGCATTTGGATCATTACTTATCAATTGACTATGTTGATCGATCACTTCACATTTATGCTTAGACAAAATCTTGGCAAATCTGCGTTTGCTGAACAGCCGAACTTCATTTACAACACCTGATTTCGGACGACCACACTCGTTCCAGAGCCTAAGCCAAAATTTTGCACGACCACATGCTTCACTTAGAGCAGGGTTTTCGGACCACTTTAGAATTTCCGTTCCCACTCGGACTTTACGAATGGGGACCGCAGCGGCCTCGGCAGATAACAGTGCGTGAGATATTTCACTACAGTAGATGTTTAGTAGCAGCTGTTTTTCTTCATCTTGAATACATACACTCTGCTGTAGTAATTGGAACGGCACTTTAATCTTTGTGAGAATCTCATCCAATACGTAATGATAAGTAGCCAGGTCAATTTTACTCCAATTAGTTTTGATTTTCCACTTCTTTTCATTAGTTGGGGGGTTAGGAGAGGCAGGAATTACTCGACAAGTGTTTATAATTGGAAAGTGATCAGACGCGCTTACGCTCAGATCTACGTGCGAATTGCC
Organism: Artemia sp. Qi Xiang Cuo; assembly: GCF_049724085.1. Classification (NCBI taxonomy): domain Eukaryota; kingdom Metazoa; phylum Arthropoda; class Branchiopoda; order Anostraca; family Artemiidae; genus Artemia; species Artemia sp. Qi Xiang Cuo. The sequence continues at coordinate 13,312,887 of NC_142813.1, read as the reverse complement.
GCAAGCTGGAGAGTGGATGGAACTTAGCATGAAGTCGAGAGATGAAGTCGAGCCAGAGTTATGGATATAAGTAAAACACAGATCATTGGTAGCAAGACGAAGACCGTCACAGGAAGATAGGAGGATCTGTGCTCGAGCGTTAGACTCATCAGTCAAGTCACAGTTCACGTCACCAGCGACTATACATTCAAGGCCCTGGCTAGAACAGCTGCCCACTGAACTCGATAGCTTACTGCAGGCTTCACTAAATTTTTTTTCTGATTTACTGTCTCTGTAGTCTGTTGGCATGTACACAGAGTGGATAACAGTTTTGTGCACCTTAACAGCAACAAAAAAGTCTGAAGATTTATACAGAATGGGATTTAACCTGCTGCTAACAAGAATTGCGATTCCACCGGACGGCCTTCCCCTGCCCGATGACTTTGCAGGAGTAGCAAATACTTTGACGCCATCGTTTATCTCAAGCAGACTAACGGCTTGATTCGAGAGGAAGTGTTCCTGCACACAGAGTACATCGTTATAACATACCAATCCTTCTAACAGTGGCATTTTATCAACCACTCCACCATTTAAGTTCCATGAAACAACCCGTATAGAATCACCGATCATTGTTTAGAAATTAGCTTCTGAGCTACTGGACATTGGAAGCTGTAGCACGGGTGTCGAGAAGAACCACACAGAGCGCATGTGGGGGCATTTTGGCATGGATTGTCCCGAGAGCTGGAATGATCTCCACCGCACTTTGAACATTTCGGGTGATCTACACAAGATTTTGCTGCATGTCCGTAGGACTGACAGTTGTAGCACTGCATCGGTAAGAATTTAAATTCTGTAATGGGTAGTCGCTCGTAACCAAAAATGGGCGGAGAGTTCATTGCGTTAAAGAGATGAGCTTTGCTTTCAAACTGTAATTTGAATGACCGAGTACTACCAATTTGTACGGCCTTAACACAGTTCGGTACAACTGAGCGCAGTTCGTCATCTGAAGTTTCAGTGGGAACGTGGCGGATTATTCCGAAGAAAGCGGGAGTTTTTACTTTAACACTTATAGTTGAGTCACTTTTACCCACTGCCTCAGCCAGGGACTCGGCAGCATTCTTGTTGTTCAAGACTACTCTCCATTCGGATTTCCTATGTTTCAGCTCCACAATGTTCGAACTAGTATCACCACATACTCTGTCCAAATAGGATTTCCGAGCGCTAGGGTTCGAAAGATCTTTCGGGGGATTCTTCAAAACAACCGCATATGACAGTTTCGACATGAT
>NC_142813.1:13278398-13311122 GCF_049724085.1 Artemia sp. Qi Xiang Cuo | reverse complement strand
TAATGAAAAATGACTAATGATCACGACACAGGAAGCAATTTAATGGAGGGGAGGGTGATTTTTTCAAAACTAGTAAAAGCAGGAAATTTTGGTGTAGACCCGTGATTCTCAACGTGGGGCACAGGCCCCATCGATAGGGGATGTTAAAATTTTTTTGGTTCATGTAAAAAACGTCCACCCTTCGGTAGTCTACAGCCTTAATTTTGAAAAAATAAACTTTGGTGATTGTCTAGAATCCAGTAGTCATGCGATAAGTGAAGTTTCGTTAATGCTAATGAAATAAAACAAAATATGATGAAAATAAAATAGTTTATGAACAAATTTGGACTATATATTTGCACATTAGGGGGTGGGGGGGGTACAGCATAGCATATTACAGCATATTAAATACGTAACGTAACGTAACCTAACCCAACCTAGGTACCTTTTATTCCCCTAAACCCCAAAAAACTAAAGTTTAAACATAATTCCCGGACTGAGCAATACCTCACAAGCCAGCAGAAACCCAGCGAAAACCTGTTTTTTCATTGGATCTCTTAAATTCTATAGGGTTTTCTTCTCGCCTGACTACTGGATTCTAGACTAGTACCAAAACTTTTTTATGTGAATAACGTCACATTTATATCTATTTAAAGAGGAAAAAAGATACATTATAGTATTGCAATCACTTCAAGCATTGGCATGAAAGGTGTTGTATATAGACACAAATTTTTATTAGTATAAAATATGACTAGCGGACGAATCGAAAAAAGATACCGAGTTAATGGGCTTTTTCAGCTTCCTTCAGGTGAATAAACGTAAAATTTTGAAGAATAAAATTTTAATATCAAGACGGGGGCATCAGGATTTTAGAATTACTTAGGTGGGGGCTGGACCACTTGTTTCGAGATTGTTCATATAGCTTTAGGTTGCTTATTCCATATATATTATTACATATTATTTTATATATTATTATATATTATATATTATATATATTATACATCATATATTATTGCATATTATTCCATATATATTATTACATATTGAATTACATTTGCTATATCTTGAAGGTCTAAAATTACCTTCTTTGTTTAAATTATCGGTCATTCAGAAAAGTAAAATACTAGGCTATACTATTCCGTTTTTTCGAATCTCCGTTAAATTAATATCGATCAAATTACCGAGGATGAGAAAAATTGAATAGACTCTACAACACTTATAGTCTTATAGCATCCGAGTTCAGACTAATTTGATGTCGGTTGTTTTGCTTTGTTCAACTTAAGGCCTTTCCCTTCTTATTCCTGCTTTTTTTTCCTTTTTCTAGGAGATTCGTTATTTTTCCTGATATTGTTGTTTCCTTATTTCTAGCCGTTGTCTGCAAGAAGCTGGTTTCCAAATAGAGCCTATTTGACCAACAACTGGTTTTTATCAACATTCAACGAATTCTAAAATTATCTTCAGTTGTCTTCACGAATCATTTATTTATATCGTTGGCATAAAGCAGCTGGCTAAAAAATCTAAATGCCGAATTCAAAAAGCCAAAATCTCGCACGCTTTTTTCAGCTAAAAGCGATAATACTGCATGTTTTGTTTGTTTATGCTTACCAGAAAGAGTGTAAATGGAAAACAACCCATGGAATACTATCAGAATAAACAATACCTTACCCATTAGGCCTACCTATTACTTACCCCTACAATATTACTTACTCATTACTGATACACATACAATTACTTAGTCATTACTGATAAGCATGCAATTATGGAAAATTAGAAGTGAGGCCTATTGGAAGGAAGACACAACAACAAAAAGCCTTAGCCAATACTCTTTTGCGAAAATTCGAGAAAACTTGTTTCGGTCCCTGTAAGGAGGAGTCCTTACAGCAAGTTTACGACACTTTCCAGTCTCCTCCCCCAACACAAGAATGTCTCTGAAAGTTTCAACTCTATCCCCCAGGGATGAGACAAAACAGGCTAGACTGAGGAGACCTTTAGATTTTCAAATTCTTATTTCTAAAATAAAAAATTTCCCCTCCAGTTTAAATAAATTTTTTTATCCTACTGCACATGCAAAATAGTCTAATATAAATTTTTCGGAATTTTTATCCAAAAATTAAAACGTAATTCTGGGGTCAATCCCATGACCTCGATATTAGGTAGCTACTGTCTATCTCTCTACTGTCCATCCTAACCTTCAAACTGTTTACTGTCTAAATCTAATCTCTACTATCCGAGACTGCCACACTCGATGTTCAGTTTTACGCCTTTGAAGCATTAATATACACAAATAAATAGGCTCCCACAACCCGACTTTTTTACTGAAGCACTCAATTATAAATAGTTCATTACCTGAGGGTGACACCATAAGGGGCTGAGTGAGCCGAGGCTCTCCCGGAGCAGGAAAATTAATCACAACAGCAAGTACGGAGCCTTGAGCTGTACCAGCCCAGACTGTGGAGTTAATGGAAGGATCTAGAAAATAAATTCATTTACGTTTTGCAACACTGATAACTCTACGGGAAAACATAATAAAATCACGATAATAATATATAATTTTATTATATTAAAATAATAACATCAGATAATATCAATATTTTTTATATAGCCTTAGCTAGGTTACAGGCAAAAACGTTTTAAGAAAATGTGTGTGTGTACAGTATTGTTAGGAATAAGTATTGCCAAATTTGCCAAATTGTTGTTGTTACTATTGTTGCCAAATTTGTTGATACTATCAGCTCTAAATTTTTACGCTTCAGCATAGAGAAGATTTATAAAGTTGTTTATTGAGTCAAGTCCAACAAGACTTTTAATATTCCTCACAAAACCACGGAAATTAACACTTGACCTAAATAAGACATTAAAAAAGAAAGAAAAAAAGGGTGGTAGGGAATGGGGGGAGTGACACTAACTTTGAGAGCTATATTCTTAAACTAATAAATCTGCATTCTTGTCTCAAAAAGAGACACAATAAATATTTTGTCTACGGTGATTCAAAAGTTATTATGTAAAATCTTTGCCGAACTTTACTGAAACATATATTTGACATTTATTTGAAATCCAAGCATTGATAAACCAAAATCAAGCTTCTTGTAAGTGTTTCTAATCAGTGGGCGCTAAAAATTTTGATTTCTTAAAGCACTATAGCATCCTCTCTTCAGTGGCGGCAATTTGAGGGAAGGTTATATTTGTAACCTCCGCAGGGTTTTAGGACCCCCTAGAGTTTTTGCCCTAAGAACCCTACTAGATTTTTAAAAATACCTTTTTTGGGGTTTTTTCATTAAAAAAGAATTTTTTTCGGTATTTTAACTGCCAAAAATAAAAAATACAACAAAGTTGACCCCCACAACCATAGAATTGAAAAATCCCTTTTCCCCCTAAAATTCTTGCGAATTTACACCATAAAAACAGAGCGAAACTAATGCTTCGAAACATGATAAACTTAAAGCAATGAATAATCTTGGATGAACTTCAATTTCATTTCATAAATATAAGCCTTTAAATAATGATTAATATTTCTTTGAAGGACTAAAAACCGAACAGTGAGGTGGCCTTTATCAAAATCTAACTTAGCATGAGAATTTCCCAAACATATCAGTTTTATATATTTATTAGGAGAGTTGTTGGACAACAGGGATGAGTATATATATATATATATATATATATATATATATATATATATATATATATATATATATATATATATATATATATATATATATATATATATATATAATATATATATATATATATATATATATATATATATATATATATATATATATATATATATATATATATATATATATATATATATATATAAAACGATCTATATCGGTCAGAAGTATGAGAAAATTCGTCAAGAGCCTTAATTTTGGAAAAAAAAAAATTATGTGAGTAAAGCATACATACGTCATATATGCTTCAGTACTGGTTGTATCGTTTTCAATGTCTATGATGTTGGCAAAATTACACAAGATACATATGATTGACAAGAAAAATCATATGACTGACGTCATATTTATGAGTACGTTTCAAGAGAATAAAGTAAATCATTTTCTCCCCTCCCCCAGGAGTGAACGTATAGTTTTTACACCCATGACGCATGCAACATTACAAAAGGAACATAGCTGAGTATAATAAAATACCAAGTGTAATTAGTCTATTTACAAATGAGTTTTAAGTAGTTTCATAATACCTAGAGGACAAATAAACAACCTCGACCATCAAGCGTGACAAGACTAATCCGAGCAGCTAGGGTAAAGCATATTGAAAAAATGTCTAAAGTAATGATAAACAAAAGTAAAGAACAAATATATACAGTCAAAATACTTCCGTCAGCAATAATTACAACGAGTCAACAAAATTGAACAAAGAAATATGCGGGTAAAAGATTAGCGGCAGTGAGAATTACAAGCAATCACGAGAAAGCGAGAATCAGAACGTGTCAAAAATGGAGTTAAAAACAAAGAATTGTGCTGTTAGAAGCCAAGCGACAGCAAAAATCAGAACGAGTCAAAAATCAAAGTGAAGAAGAAATAAAAATTACGTTAGAAGAACAACACCGTCACAATCTTTGACGCCAACAAAATGTGGCGCAACACCCAGTAAAAACCTACGAAGATGCCATAAACAACGCAAATGTTTATTATAAGTCATTCGGACCCTTGAACGTTCTATGTGTATTCCGGGAAGCTCTCCATTTTCCCGACGAAAGAGTAGCAAACAAAGCTGACTCATTCTAAAGTTGCTACTTATAACGAGAATCAAAATATACAAGCCTACTACATACCGAGTACCAGGGCCTGGTTTCAAAATCGGCTACATAGTTTTTTTCCTTAACTGGCATATTGACATTTTGGCCACTAAAACGACCTAAAATTGTCAAAACTTCAGGAAAGAATTTCTGTTTTTCCCAGGTAGTTGTATGGAGCCTATGGTGACGCCATGACATCAAGAAGAGGCTCACATTGTCAGCGTTTACGAAATAAGGGACAACGAGAATCAATATAGACAAGCCTGTCAAGAAGCCATGACCAGGAATGGCTTCGAAATCGGCTACATAGTTTGTTTTGTTTTTTTCTTAAAACTGGCAAATAGACATTTCTGGCCACGAAAACAATCTAAATAGGTCACAAATTCAAGAAAGAATTTGTATTTTTCCCAGGGTGGCTGTAAACAACCTCTGGTTACATCATGACATCAAGAAAAGGCTCCATATATAGAAGCGCACAGCGTGCCGGGGCCCGGCGGCAAAGCCACCATGCTCCCGTATATATATATATATATATATATATATATATATATATATATATATATATATATATATATATATATATATATATTTAGATATATATACTATCTCTATATGTGAGTAATAATTGTGTATGTCTGTATTTATGTATGTATGGATATATGTATGTTCTCGAAAACGACTCCATATTTTTTCGGGAAAATTGGTATCTTGGGATATTCTCGCACAAAAAAAACGATTTAGATACATCAGAAGTATGAAGAAAATCGTTAAGAGCCTTAATTTTAGTTTTTGCAAATGGCGTCATGTACTATGTTATTACATCACATAAGCATTTCTTATGACATCATATAAGTATGTTCTTTTATGATGTCATGTATAGCATAACTAAGATTGTTAAGTTTCCAATGCAACAGTTATTTATATAATATAATGTCTATTGGAAGGCCCAAAGCGTATCCAAAAACGTATCAAAAATGAAAATGAAGAGCAAAGACACAGGCGGTTAAAAGACATTCGAAAACGACAATTAGAGCGTGTTAAAAATGAAAATGAAGGGCAAAGACACACGCAGCTAGAAGAAATACGAAACCGAACAAGCGAGGGAGTCAAAAATGAAAATGAAGAGCCGCGAGTCAAATCAGCCTGGTCAGCGAGAAACAAAGCGTGCTAAAATAGAAAATAGTATCGATCTCGCTTAGGTTTAAGATTTTCACATGGATAATGTGATCAATGCTTAACGTACTTTTGTTAAGAATAACTCAGTTTTGGCAATATTTATTTAGTGATCACAAAAGACAAGCCGAGGTGTAACGAAGCAATCAATTTGAAAATGATAGTGATGATGATTGGGTTTTGGATTTGACACGGATAAGGTCATCAATACTTACCATACCATTGAAAACCAAAAACATGGACAGGGTAAATAGTTGGAAGAAAAAAAAGTTTTTGTTCCACCACCTGAATAATTAAAAGAAACAAAGGTTCGGCGATATGTCTCTCATAATGACAAAATGCAAGTAAAGGCAAAAGAAGAAGTTTTTACCACCACCTGAACAATTAAAAGAAACAAAGATGGTCGTCAATGCCTTCCATACCTTGCAAAATCAAAAACCTGGACTAGATAAATCGTTGGATGAAAAGGAAGTTTTGTCCCACCATTTAAACAATTAAAAGAAACAAAGGTTTGGCGATATGTATTTCATAATGACAAGTGACAAACCGAGGCAAAAGTTAAAGGTCCAATAAAAAATATAATTTTACAAAGGCACCACTTCCAATTTAAGGTCCATTTGTAAGTCATGACATCAAGAAAAGGCTAAATTTGTCTGCGTTTAGAAGACAAGCGACAGTGAGAATCTATATATAGAAGCCTGCCGCGTGCCCCATACCTTTGTTAAAAAAAAACAAAAGGCTCGGCAATAGGTATTTCATAATGACGAAAGACAAGCCGAGGTCTAACTAATCAAACAAATTGAAAATAATAGCGATGATGATTGGGTTTGGATTTTGACATGGATAAGGTAATCAGTGCCTATCATACTTTTGAAAATCAAAAATATAGACTGGATAAATCGTTGGAAAAAAAGAAGTTTTCTTTCCCCACCACCTGAACAATTAAAAGAAACAAAGGTGGTCCTCAATGCCTTCCATAATTTTGAAAATCTAAAACCTGGACTAGATAAATCGTTGGAAGAAAAAGAAGTTTTTGTCCCAAAACCTAAACAATTAAAAGAAACAGAGGTTCGGCGATGTGTCGTTAATAATGACAAAAGACAAGCAGAGTCAAAAGTTAAAGATTAAATAAAACAAAATGTAATTTTACAAAGGCATTGCTTCTAATCTAAAGCTCATGTAGACCTCATGACATCAAAGAACAGCTCAAATTGTATCCGTTAAAAAGCCAAGTGACAGTGAAAATCTATATATAGAAACCTGCCACGTGCCGAGTGCCGGGGCCCGACGGCGAAGCCACCGGGCTCCTGGTACTTAATATATCTGAGTAATAATAGTATATGTATATATTTATTCTATTTCTCGAAAATGGCTCTACATTTTTTTCGGGGAAATTGGTATCTAGGAATTTTTTCGCATAAAAAAGCGATCTAGATAGGTCAGAAGTCTGAGAAAAATCGTTAAGAGCCTGAATTTCGGTTTTGCAAGTGACGTCATGTACTATGTTAGTACATCATATAAGCATTCCTTATGACATCCTATATGGCATCATATAAGTATTTTCTTATGTGATGTTGTGCAAAGCATAAAGAAGATTGTTGAATTTCGAACGCAACAGTTATTTATATTATATAATGTCTGTTGGAAAGTCCCCCCCCCAAAAAAAAATTCAGTTTCAGCTACTATAAATGATGATTCTTTGGAACCAACACCTGAATTAACGTGTAAAAAGAGAAAATGAAGAGAAAAGGCAAAGGCGCTTAGAATAAATGCGAAAACGACAATTAGAGCATGTTAAAAATGAAATGAAGACCAAAGACACACGCAGTTAGAAGACATACGACAACAAAAGAGTGAGGGAGTCAAAAATGAAGACGAAGAGCAGCGAGTCAATATAAAGAAACCTGGACATCGAGAATCAAAACGTATCAAAATTGAAAATGATGGCGATGATGATTGGGTTTGGGATTTTGACATGGATAAGGTCATCAGTGCCTACCATGCCTCTGTTAAAAAAAACAATGGTTCGGCGATATGTATTTCATAATGACGAAAGATAAGCCGAGGTGTAACGAAGCAAAAAAATTGAAAATGATAGCGATGATGATTGAGTTATAGATTTTGACAAGGGTAAGGACATCAATACCTACCATACCTTAGAAACTCAAAAATATGGACTGGATAAATCATTGGAAGGAAAAGAAGTTTTTGTCCCACCACCTGAACAATTAAACGAAACGGAGGTTTGGCGATATGTCTTTCATAATGACAAAAGACAAGCCAAGGCAAAAGAAGAAGTTTGTCCCACCACCTGAACAATAAAAAGAAACTAAAGTTCGGCGATATGTTTTTAATAATGACAAAAGACAAGCCAAGGCATAAGAAAAAGTTTTTGTCCCACCACCTGAGCAATTAAAGCAGACAAAGGTGGTCGCCAATGCCTTCCATACCTTGTAAAATCAAAAACTTTGACTAGATAAATCGTTGGAAGAAAAAGGAGTTTTTGTCCCACCACTTGAACAATTGAAAGAAAAAAATGTTCGGCGATATGTCTTTCATGATGACAAAAGACAAACAGAGGAAAAAGTTAAAGTTTCAATAAAATAAAATTTAATTTTACGACAGCACTATTTATAATTTAAGGCCCAGTTAGACTTAATGACATTAAGAAAAGGATAAAATTGTCTGCGTTTAGAAGGCAAGCGACAGTGAGAATTTATATAGAAGCCTGCCGCGTGCCAGGGCCCGGCGGCGAATCCGTCGGGCTCCCAATGTTATATATATATATATATATATATATATATATATATATATATATATATATATATATATAATCAAGTGTTCGCTTATCCCTTTTTTATGAGTTTATCCTTCCACTAGCATTTTTCAGCACAGTGATAAGGGGAATATCCTCCAAAAACGAGGATCTGAGTTCAAGAGTTTAAGATACTCTACACCCAGTGACGGTACACGGCGATGCCTTTAGTGATGTATGTCCTTAGACCGCCGGGGCCTGAGGCCTGAGCACCAATCCGAGCATTGTGAGGGGGTTCGCGAAGTCAGAGCCTTGAGCACCATTCCAAGCAAAGCAAGGTCCATTTACGAGGTCAAAAGCCAGAGTGCCTGCTCGAGCAAGCAGAGGGAGGCAGAAAAACCAGTGAAGGCGGGTACAGATCTAATTGACTGGTCTTAATTTAATTCCAAAAACTGTTTAAATTGAACTTTGGTACTGGGTCTATCAAGCCTCTTAATTTTTTTTTTTTTATATAATATATGTGTCCAGCGTTAGCTGGAATATGAGAATTAGCTAAATCGTGGCGTTAGCTAAATCTTCTTGTTGTGAATAAGGCTTAAGTGCTATAAAAATCAAAAGAACCTTGTTTTCTCGCACATGTGTCTGCAAAGGTTATGCTTGTGATGGCCTCCAGGCCAGGGCCGTCTAAACTTGATATGCTGGAACTCCTCGACCTCAGTAAGGCAGAGTCAATTTTGTCTGCAAATAAAGAATTGAATTATAAATGAGGCAATACATTTTGCAAGAGAAAGCAACATGTTTATACTAATTCTCCCGAAATGTTCAAGTCTTTCGAATCTGTCCCAATTGAAATTTGTAAGTAAATACATTTGAAGAGCAGTTTTTTCCAAATTTTAAACGATAATAATCCAACCGCACTAATAATAAAAATCAGGTCAGTAGGCAAGCTAAATTAAATTTAACTTAACACTAAGCAGAGAAATCTCGCCAATGCCAATTTTTAAAAGGTCTTTCATTTACTCTGACTTGGTTCTTTGTTTCTTTGATTCAGTGTTTCTTCTGCTTTGTTAGAATTCACTTCAAAAGGGTTTTTTTCTTGAGCACTGAAGACGGCTTGACGAAAGAGGTCCTTGCCAAAATATTTGCTTTTGTCTTTTTGTTTTTTTTTCGTCCACTGGCTTTAATTGCCCCCGTTTTCTTGATTATTCTTCAAACTATTTTTCTTATATTTTGTTTTACCTTTTGTCAAACATATATTATATCATATTAAACACATAGTATATTATAAAATATATATAAAAGAGTTCTTTATTTTATATTATATTATTCCTAAGCTTTTACTATGGACGCCATAGTCTCCCTCTTTGAACTCCGTCATAAATTTAAATGTCTCAAATCACAATGTTTGATAATTTCCCTACATGGCCTATTTGTATCCAGGCCCCTCCAAAGAGCCAAATTAGCAATTAGCATGACGGAAGTATGATACAATTCATGTCTTATAAGAATCAGGGTTATGTTTACCTTGTGATGACGCAGTGGATAATGCCGAGACTGGTGCTTAAGAGATTCTTGGTTCAATCCCGCTTGTCGCAAGGAACTTCTTCTAGATAATGCATAGTTTATAATTTTTTGTAGCTCATTTAAACTCAAATACTTTTTGGGATTTTGCACACTAAAGTTTTCCAATCTGTGAAAAATACATCATTAACTAGCATATGTGAAACTTACCACCAAAAACCGACAATGAGTTTTGTTAATGAATTATATGTTGCATTTCATTGTTCTTTTAAATAATTCAATAACCTTTTGTTTCCCAAATATTTTTATGAAAAGTTTAGAGTCAATTGGACAATCCTCGTTATATATTGTGAGCTAAGGGTGCCTATTTTCTTCCAGAGCTCGACTGTTTGGTTGATGTTTTTGGTATTAATTTTGATTCAATCGCTAAAAAAAAAAAAAAAAAAAAATCAGTTTTTATCATTAAAAAAAATATATATTATTAGTTCTATTCCAGTTCTAAAATCAAATATACTTTCAGTATATTAAATACATACATGAATTAGAGACAATTAAACTGAATGACAGAAAGGAAACTTACAAAATGAGTGCAATAACTTTAAGATAGACACATTTTGGAAAGTCAATTAAATGATTTTTAACCAATGATAGCGGAAAGTGGAACTTGATCCGATCTTGAATAATAAATAGACGGAAATAGCTCCATAACACCTAATTATTTAGAGCCATCTCTAATGCAGATATGCTTTAGAGATAATTAAACTGAAAGACAGAAAGGAAACTTAAAAATGAGTGCAAAAACTTTGACATTTTGGAAAGTCAATTAAATGTATTTTTAACCAATGATAGCGGAAAGTGGAACTTGATCCGATTTTGAATAATAAATAGACGGAAATAGCTCCATAACACCTAATTATTTAGAGCCATCTCTAATACAGATATGCTTTAGAGATAATTAAACTGAAAGACAGAAAGGAAACTTAAAAATGAGTGCAAAAACTTTGACATTTTGGAAAGTCAATTAAATGTATTTTTAACCAATGAGAGCGGAAAGTGGAACTTGATCCGATTTTGAATAATAAATAGACGGAAATAGCTCCATAAAACCTAATTATTTAGAGCCATCTCTAATGCAGATATGCTTTAGAGATAATTAAACTGAAAGACAGAAAGGAAACTTAAAAATGAGTGCAAAAACTTTGACATTTTGGAAAGTCAATAAAATGTATTTTTAACCAATGATAGCGGAAAGTGGAACTTGATCCGATTTTGAATAATAAATAGACGGAAATAGCTCCATAACACCTAATTATTTAGAGCCATCTCTAATGCAGATATGCTTTAGAGATAATTAAACTGAATGACAGAAAGGAAACTTAAAAATGAGTGCAAAAACTTTGACATTTTGGAAAATCAATTAAATGTATTTTTAACCAATGATAGCGGAAAGTGGAACTTGATCCGATTTTGAATAATAAATAGACAGAAATAGCTCCATAACACCTAATTATTTAGAGCCATCTCTAATGCAGATATTCTTTAGAGATAATTAAACTGAAAGACAGAAAGGAAACTTAAAAATGAGTGCAAAAACTTTGACATTTTGGAAAGTCAATTAAATGTATTTTTAACCAATGATAGCAGAAAGTGGAACTTGATCCGATTTTGAATAATAAATAGACGGAAATAGCTCCATAACACCTAATTATTTAGAGCCATCTCTAATGCAGATATGCTAGAGATAATTAAACTGAAAGACAGAGGAAACAAAATGAGTGCAAAACTTTGACATTTGGAAAGTCAATTAAATGTATTTTTAACCATGTGGAAAGTGGAACATCCGATTTTGAATAATAAATAGAAGGAAATAGCCCATAACACCTAATTATTTAGAGCCATCTCTAATGAGTATGCTTTAGAGATAATTAAACTGAAAGACAGAAAGGAAACTTAAAAATGAGTGCAAAAACTTTGACATTTTGGAAAGTCAATTAATTGTATTTTTAACCAATGATAGCGGAAAGTGGAACTTGATCCGATTTTGAATAATAAATAGACGGAAATAGCTCCATAAAACCTATTTATTTAGAGCCATCTCTAATGCAGATATGCTTTAGAGATAATTAAACTGAAAGACAGAAAGGAAACTTAAAAATGAGTGCAAAAACTTTGACATTTTGGAAAATCAATTAATTGTATTTTTAACCATTGATAGCGGAAAGTGGAACTTGATCCGATTTTGAATAATAAATAGACGGAAATAGCTCCATAACACCTAATTATTTAGAGCCATCTCTAATGCAGATATGCTTTAGAGATAATTAAACTGAAAGACAGAAAGGAAACTTAAAAATGAGTGCAAAAACTTTGACATTTTGGAAAGTCAATAAAATGTATTTTTAACCAATGATAGCGGAAAGTGGAACTTGATCCGATTTTGAATAATAAACAGACAGAAATAGCTCCATAACACCTAATTATTTAGAGCCATCTCTAATGCAGATATTCTTTAGAGATAATTAAACTGAAAGACAGAAAGGAAACTTAAAAATGAGTGCAAAAACTTTGACATTTTGGAAAGTCAATTAAATGTATTTTTAACCAATGATAGCGGAAAGTGGAACTTGATCCGATTTTGAATAATAAATAGAAGGAAATAGCTCCATAACACCTAATTATTTAGAGCCATCTCTAATGCAGATATGCTTTAGAGATAATTAAACTGAAAGACAGAAAGGAAACTTAAAAATGAGTGCAAAAACTTTGACATTTTGGAAAGTCAATTAATTGTATTTTTAACCAATGATAGCGGAAAGTGGAACTTGATCCGATTTTGAATAATAAATAGACGGAAATAGCTCCATAACACCTAATTATTTAGAGCCATCTCTAATGCAGATACGCTTTAGAGATAATTAAACTGAAAGACAGAAAGCAAACTTAGAAATGAGTGCAAAAACTTTGACATTTTGGAAAGTCAATTAAATGTATTTTTAACCAATGATAGCGGAAAGTGGAACTTGATCCGATTTTGAATAATAAATAGACGGAAATAGCTCCATAACACCTAATTATTTAGAGCCATCTCTAATGCAGATATTCTTTAGAGATAATTAAACTGAAAGACAGAAAGTAAACTTAAAAATGAGTGCAAAAACTTTGACATTTTGGAAAGTCAATTAAATGTATTTTTAACCAATGATAGCGGAAAGTGGAACTTGATCCGATTTTGAATAATAAATAGACAGAAATAGCTCCATAACACCTAATTATTTAGAGCCATCTCTAATGCAGATATGCTTTAGAGATAATTAAACTGAAAGACAGAAAGGAAACTTAAAAATGAGTGCAAAAACTTTGACATTTTGGAAAGTCAATTAAATGTACTTTTAACCAATGATAGCGGAAAGTGGAACTTGATCCGATTTTGAATAATAAACAGACGGAAATAGCTCCATAACACCTAATTATTTAGAGCCATCTCTAATGCAGATATGCTTTAGAGATAATTAAACTGAAAGACAGAAAGGAAACTTAAAAATGAGTGCAAAAACTTTGACATTTTGGAAAGTCAATAAAATGTATTTTTAACCAATGATAGCTGAAAGTGGAACTTGATCCGATCTTGAATAATAAATAGACAGAAATAGCTCCATAACACCTAATTATTTAGAGCCATCTCTAATGCAGATATGCTTTAGAGATAATTAAACTGAAAGACAGAAAGGAAACTTAAAAATGAGTGCAAAAACTTTGACATTTTGGAAAGTCAATTAATTGTATTTTTAACCAATGATAACGGAAAGTGGAACTTGATCCGATTTTGAATAATAAATAGACGGAAATAGCTCCATAACACCTAATTATTTAGAGCCATCTCTAATGCAGATATGCTTTAGAGATAATTAAACTGAAAGACAGAAAGGAAACTTAAAAATGAGTGCAAAAACTTTGACATTTTGGAAAGTCAATAAAATGTATTTTTAACCAATGATAGCGGAAAGTGGAACTTGATCCGATTTTGAATAATAAATAGACGGAAATAGCTCCATAACACCTAATTATTTAGATCCATCTCTAATGCAGATATGCTTTAGAGATAATTAAACTGAAAGACAGAAAGGAAACTTAAAAATGAGTGCAAAAACTTTGACATTTTGGAAAGTCAATTAAATGTATTTTTAACCAATGATAGCAGAAAGTGGAACTTGATCTGATTTTGAATAATAAATAGACGGAAATAGCTCCATAACACCTAATTATTTAGAGCCATCTCTAATGCAGATATGCTTTAGAGATAATTAAACTGAAAGACAGAAAGGAAACTTAAAAATGAGTGCAAAAACTTTGACATTTTGGAAAGTCAATAAAATGTATTTTTAACCAATGATAGCGGAAAGTGGAACTTGATCCGATTTTGAATAATAAATAGACAGAAATAGCTCCATAACACCTAATTATTTAGAGCCATCTCTAATGCAGATATGCTTTAGAGATAATTAAACTGAAAGACAGAAAGGAAACTTAAAAATGAGCGCAAAAACTTTGACATTTTGGAAAGTCAATTAAATGTATTTTTAACCAATGATAGCGGAAAGTGGAACTTGATCCGATTTGGAATAATAAATAGACGGAAATAGCTCCATAACACCTAATTATTTAGAGCCATCTCTAATGCAGATATGCTTTAGAGATTATTAAACTGAAAGACAGAAAGGAAACTTAAAAATGAGTGCAAAAACTTTGACATTTTGGAAAGTCAATTAAATGTATTTTTAACCAATGATAGCGGAAAGTGGAACTTGATCCGATTTTGAATAA
Organism: Artemia sp. Qi Xiang Cuo; assembly: GCF_049724085.1. Classification (NCBI taxonomy): domain Eukaryota; kingdom Metazoa; phylum Arthropoda; class Branchiopoda; order Anostraca; family Artemiidae; genus Artemia; species Artemia sp. Qi Xiang Cuo. Next base: position 13,296,123 of record NC_142813.1, on the reverse strand, counting down.
TAAATAGACGGAAATAGCTCCATAAAACCTAAATTATATAGAGCCATCTCTAATGCACATATGCTTTAGAGATAATTAAACTGAAAGACAGAAAGGAAACTTAACAATTAGTGCAATAAGTTCGAGCTAGATAGGACTTGGAGAGTCAATAAAATATATTTTTAGCCAATGATAGTGGAAAGTTGAACCCGATAAGATTTTAAATAGGAAATAGACGGAAATTGCTTCATAATAAATATTTAAAAATATTTTTATAATATTATTTATAATTTAGAGTCATCTTAAAATTTTCCAGAAGCGTTCCAACTAATTGTGCCCCTAAGCATTTGAAAATCACGAACTAAAATGATAATATCATAATTAAATGATAATGTTTAAAATCATATTAAACGACAACCAGTTTAGGCAATGAGAAATTATCAAAAAGCAAAAAAGCAGAAAATAAGGCTAAATTGCGACAAGAGAAGAAACTAACAAGCAAGAGTTAGATACAAAATTATTCAAGTGAACCATATAAACGACTGAAAAACTACCCAGTTTCTTATAACACGTCTCCCCTTATGTCATTTTGTTCTCTTAGGAGCTGATTGATGTCTGCTTTGAGAATTTCTGTGTTTATTTTCATAAACCAAGGACACTCTCAAAATTTGTGCTCTCCATGGATAATATTTCCCCTAAAAGACAGTGTTGATAAAATAAGAGGGGATGTTTAAACACCCTCAAACCGCTCAGACTGCAGGCTTCAACCTTTATTCTTAAAGAAATTTTTCCAAATGAAGAGACGTCGGAGACTGGATTTATGTTCATCTGACTAATACATAGTATTCATCTGAAGCGCCTCTCATAGAGATTCTGAAAATTTAGACCTAGAAATGTTTTGTAAGGTTATATGGTTATATGTTATATGGTTATAAGGTTATAGGGTTATATGGGAGGATCTTTCCATGAAGGAAGTTTTCATGGGGGAAGGGACATTGCTATGAAGGGGACGCCGGACTTCCCAGCATTATTTAAAAAAATATCAGAAATTTAATACAAAAAAACAAGTATTTCAACTGCAACAGCAGCAACATCGAAACTTTAAACGAACAGATATCTACTCCGTAGCTTTCTTTTGTTTATCTTCATTTATGAATTCTCCTTTCCGCCCTCTTAGTCTCTTACTAAGTTTCCTCCTTGTATTTCAATTTCACTGCCTCCCTTTAATCTACTAAACTTGTAGCACCAAGCATGTCAAAGATACGAGCCTGAGAAGATTTGTCTGATTTTCGCAAAAAAGGGGGAATGACCACTAATAGTCATTGAATTTTAATAAAAATCACACCATTAGATTCAGCATATCAAAAAACTTTACTGTAGAGGTTTCAAGCTCCTATCTTCAAAAATGTGGAATCTTGTAATTTTCGCCAGAAGGAAGACCACAGATGCGTGCTTTTTTTTTTTGCTTCCCCCAGGGGTGATCGTATCGACCCCGTGAGCCTAGAACGTCGGGAGAGAATCATTCTAACAGAAATGAAAAGTTCTAGTGCCCTTTTTTAAGTGACCAAAAAAATTGGAGGGCAACTAGGTCCCCTCCGATGCCACTTTTTTCCCAAAATCATCCGATCAAAATTTTGAGATGGCTATTTTATTCAGCATAGTTGAAAGGCCCAATAACAATGAATTTGGAAATAACATGATTCCCCACAGCCCCTGGGGAAAGGTCTTTAAGTTATAAAATTTGCCCGTTGTTTACGTCTAGTACGTGTTATTGGGAAGTATGCATACATTTTTCGAGTGGGGAGGGAAGGATGAATTTTCTGCTAGGGCGATTTTGCACGGGGAGAATTTTCCATGGAGAGGGAAGTTTTCAGGAAGGTGAAATTTTCAGCGGAAATATTACGCTGGGGGAATTTGCTAGAATTCCTAAACGACATTTCTTTATATATCTTGCTTTCTCTTTACCGATTCAATGTTACTCATGGAGATATTAAGGGTAATTGTTCGGGGTAAATTTTCGCCAGGATTAAATTGCTCAGAGGATATTTCCATGGAGAGCGGGATTTTTCCGTTGAGGTGGAGCCAGATATCCTTGCGTTATTTAAAAAACAATCAGAAATTAAATAAAAAAAACAAGATTTTTCAACTGAAAATAAGGAGAAACAGTAAAACTTAAAACGAACAGAAATCATTACGTACATGAGGGGGTTGCCCCCTCCTCAACACTTCGCTCTTTACGCTAAAGTTTGAATTTTGTTCCAATTCTTTAAAAACGACTCCTGAAACCTAAGGGTCTTTTAATTGGAACAATAAGTAACTTTTTTTAAAGTGCCGAAAAACTTTAGCTTGAAGAGTGAGGTGCTGAGGAGGGGGTAACCCCCCATATATGTAATAATTTCTGTTCGTTTTAGGCTTTAATGTTGCTCCTTACTTTCAGTTGAAAAAACTTGTTTTTTTTTATTTAATACATGTTGAATCCAATTTCAAATACTATCTTTATATGTAAGTAATAAAGGTGTATATATTTATGTATGTATGTTCTCGAAAACGGCTCCATATTTTTTCGGGAAAAGTGGTATCTTCAAATATTCCCGAAAAAAAAAACGATCTAGGTAGAACAAAAGTCTGAGAAAAAGCCGTTAAGAGTCATAAGTTTGGTTTTTGCAAATGACGTCATGTACTATGTTATTCTATCATATAAGCCTTCCTTATGACATCAAATATAGCATCATATAAGTATTTTCTTATATGATGTCAACATAGCATAAATAAGATTGTTGAGTTTCCAACGAAACAGTTATTTATATAATATAATGTCTGTTGAAAGGCCCAAAAAACCAAAATTTGCAGTTGCAGTTACTATAAATGATGATTCTTTGGATCCAACACCTCAATTATCAAACATGATAAGATGTGAAATTTGAAAACCTGGCCATCAATTGCGACAACACCATTACGGACAGCTAAAGCAAATGCCATTGCTAAATTGTCTGAAGTAATCAAAATCCAAAAACGAATCAAAAATGAAAATGAAGAGCAAAGACACGGGCGATTAGAAGATATGCGAAAACGGCAATTAGAGCGTGTTGAAAATGAAAATGAAGGGCAAAGACACACGCGGTTAGAAGACATAAGACACCGAACAAGTTAGGGAGTCTAAAATGGAAATGAAGAGCAGCGAGCCAATGAAAATCAACCTGGACTGCGAGAATCAAAACGTGTCAAAACTGAAAATGTTAGCGATGACTATTGGGTTTGGGATTTTGACATGGATAAGGTTATCAATGCCTACCATACCTTTGTTAAAAAAAACACAAATGGTTCGGCGATATTTATTTCATAATGACGAAAGATAGGCCTAGGTGAAACGAAGCAAACACCTTGAAAATGATAGGGTTTTGTATTTTGACATGGATAAGTCCATCAATACCTACCATACCTTTGAAAATGAAAAATATGGACTGGGTAAATCGTTGAAAGAAAAAGAAGTTTTTGTCCCACCACCTGAACAATTAAAAGAGACAAAGGTTTGGCGATATGTCTATCAAAAGTTAAAGGTCCATTTGGACGTCATGACACCAATAAATGGCTCAAATTGTCTGCATTTATAAGACAAACGACAGTGAGAATCTATATATAGAAGCGTGCCGCGTGCCTTATTCCTTTGTTAAAAAATAAAGGTTCGGCGATACGTATTTCATAATGACGAAAGCTAAGCCGAGGTGCAACGAACCAAAAAAATTGAAAATGATAGCGATGATGATTGGGTTTTGGATTTGACATGGATAAGGACATCAATATCTACCATACCTTTGAAAATCAAAAATATGGACTGGATAAATCGTTGGAAGAAAAAGAAGTTTTGTCCCGCCACTTGAACAATTAAAAGAAACAAAAGATTCGGCGATACGTCTTTCATAATGACAAACAACAAGCCAAGGTAGAAGAAGAAGTTTTTGTCCCACCACCTGAACAATTAAAAGAAACAAAGGTGTTCATCAATGCCTTCCATACCTTTGAAAATCTAAAACCTTGACTAGATAAATCGCTGGAAGAAACAGAAGTTTTTGTCCAACCACCTGAATAATTGAAAGAAACAAAGGTTCGGCGATATCTCTTTCATAATGACAAAAGACAAGCCGAGGAAAAAGTTAAAGGTTCAATAAAAAAAAATACGCAATTTTACAAAGTCACCACTTCTAATTTAAGGTCCATTTGGACGTCACGACATCGAGAAAAGGCTCAAACTGTCTGCGTTTAGAAGACAAGCGACAGTGAGAATCTATATAGAAGCCTACCGCGTGCCCCATAACCTTGTTAAAAAAAAGAAAGGTTCGACGATACGTATTTAATAATGACGAAAAATAAGCGGTGGTGTAATGAACCAAACAAATTGAAAATGATAGCGATGATGATTGGGTTTTAGATTTTGAAATGGATAAGGTCATCAATAAGTACCATAGTTTTGAAAATCAAAAATATGGACTGGATAAATCGTTGAAAGAAAAAGAAGTTTTGTCCCACCGCCTGAACAATTAAAACTTAAACAAAATGTTTTGCGATACGTCCTTCATAATGACAAAAGACAAGCCAATTCAAAAGAAGAAGTTCTTGTCCCACCGCCTGAACAATTAAAAGAAACAAAATGTTTTGCGACACGTCTTTCATAATGACAAAAGACAAGCCAATTCAAAAGAAGAAGTTTTTGTCCCACCACCTGAACAATTAAAAGAAACAAAGGTGGTCATCAATACCTTCCATACCTTTGAAAATCAAAAACCTGGACTAGATAAATCGTTGGAAGAAAAAGAAGTTTTTGTCTCACCACCTGAACAATTGAAAGAAACAGAAGTTGGTGACATGTCTTTCATAATGAAAAAAGACAAGCCGAGGCCAAAAGCTAAATGTCCAAAAAAAAAAAAAAAAAAAAATTACAAAGGGACCACTTCTAATTTAAGGTCCATTTGGACGTCATGAAATCAAGAAAAGGCTCAAATTGTCTGCGTTTAGAAGACAAGCGACATTGAGAACCTACATAGAAGCCTGCCGCGTGCCAATGGGATACAATGGGATAATTCCTCTAGGAAGATTATTCGAAATGAATGAGTAAGACCAGAGAAAGGCGTTTCTCAATTGCTTGGTCATAGACTTTTCCTCCAGCTCTATATCAGAGCGAGCTGTGTCTATAGCTTATCTTGCCGTCCTGATAAATAATAAAAAGGAAAGTTTGTCAGAGATAAGGCTGTTAATGTACTTGTAGAGGTTAGTTATTGACAAGACTGAATCCTTCATTCTTCTCGAACTACTTTAATCTCCTAAAAGCGTTGTTTAATAGCCTCTTCTATATAACGTCAGAAAAAGAAGGAAAAAAACAAGAAAAAAAAGAGAAGGGACACATCAACTGCTTCCCATGCAATGCGGTGCGAAAAAAAGCAATTTTCTTGTTGCTAAGGTCAAGGGACCATAATTCTTCTATGTGGGATTTTTGGTTATAATGATTTCAAAGCTGCAGTATTCAATTCCGCCCGACACATTTTTCGTGGTTTTTCAAGCTATTTTTCGGCCTTCCCATAAATTTGTTTTCAGAATAATCTTTTACTATTAATATTAACGAAAATAACAGTTACCATTTCTGAATCAACTTTGAATGGTGATTCTTGTCACTTGACAGTTTTTCTCTTAAAAAGCGTTTTTAAATTTCCGGTTACTATGGGCTAGAGTTCGTTCTTCCCTTGGTTGGATCTGACACTGAAAAATGATCTTTTCGCCTTTTTGAATTAGGCATTTATTGTTAAGTAAAATATTAATCAATTGCTTATCAAAATATTAAAGTGCCAAGAACATCAAAATAAAAGCATCCCCCCGGACCCATTTTACGTCTATCCATACCTGAAAACCGCCATTTTATATGATTTTAAGGTAGTATCATGATATCGCCAGTGCCACCACCATGAACCGTGTAGATAAATATAGAAAGCGAACTAATTGAACTTGACAATGATACTCCTTCATAAAACTCAAACATCTACGATTACTTGATTTCCAAAGATAACTAAACCTTCAAAGTAGAGCTATGTCTCCTTAAGCTGTTTGGTGCCACAATTTTTTAGTTTCTTATTTGCTATTTTTCCACTCACGTTTCTTTTTTATTTGCCGAAAACATAAAAAAGAACTGGATATAGAGCTTCTTCATAAAAAATCGAACTCTTATTTTTTCCTAATTGCTTAAGACATACATGGTCGTGTAGGTTTGCCCTTAACCAAATTCAAAGAATAAGATTCATTTTCACTGTCCACGGTTCTTCAAAGGATATTTATTGCTCTATCACATATTGGATTTTATAATTAAACACAGTCAAACCTACACCTGTTTCAAGATACACATTAATAAAGTGGCTCTGACACTGCTTTCCCAGTGGCTAAGTGGCTCTGAGTTAAACATAAAGTGGCTCTGACACTGCTTTCCCAGTGGCTAAGTGGCTCTGACTTAAACATAAAGTGGCTCTGACTCTGACACTGCTTTCCAAACACACCTGTTTCTAGATACACATTAATAAAGTGGCTCTGACACTACTTTCCCAGACAGAGTCAATAAAATACAACTGAGCTGATTACAGTAGCTTCCTAACAAGTGAAAGAATTCCAAAGAAAGTGATGCTGGAAAAAATTAACCAAAAGTAAGATAATACTGAGAAGAGAGTTTGAGGATTGAAGTTGCCTGCTATTCCAAATGTCAGGGGAAATCCAAGTAAATTTCCATCTTTTTAAAAATAAAACGAAAAGATCTACTTTTGAAAAGATAACGTCCCAGTCTCTCCTATAATAGATTCTTCGGTGGACTTCTAATCAGACACAAGGATTGAAACTAGTTTCAAGAAATGATCTGGAACACAGCCATGCCTACACACAAGGGAAGATGGGGGGAGGGGGGTGAGAGTCACCTCTATGCGACGCAGAAGGGTGATCATCCTCCAAATAAAATTTGAAACAGTACATATTGAAATAAACAAATTTTAAGAAAATTTAAATCTGAAAAAGTACACGATGAAATACGCAAATTTTAAGGGAATTTGTACTAAAAATAAATATTTATTTAAAGAGTAAGACGTTTGGGTCACCCGTTAGAACAACACCCCCTCCCCCCCCACCGGAACTATTGCTGAGCATGTTGATGAGACATGAATGTGAATAAATTGATCGAGTTGCTGCTAAATACTCAACGTAACCACTCGAGGACACTTCGCTGAATTGCACCTGTTCTTCTTATCCTTTCAAAAAAAAAACCTTGCGAACCCCCTACTCAATATTATAGGGAGCTGAAACAAAAAATGGGTATTTGTAATTTAACAAGGCTTAGGAGAAATACAGACTACTGATGCCAATGATAGTAAATTCTATTGCAACATAATGAATTTAGATTTCTGAAGTTTTGGATTACGATTGATTCATTATTTCAAAACTGAAATATTTTCTGAAAAAAAGCAAATACTCAAAGGTTTCAACCTCAGATAATTCGACCACAAGTCCGTGGTAATCCACCCTCCTGGTAAAATAGATCTTGATTTGTGGAGTAATTTTTCATCGATGACTACATAACAGAATACATAACATACGAGCCTAATACGCACGAGCCTCGTATTTAATTTAAAAAATTAAAAGCCTTCGTTCTTATTGGTAGTTTTTATTGGTAAATTGGGGATAAGATTCCTAGGGCCAAGATGTCAGAGGGGTTTGAATCACGATCCTAATTCCACATATTTACAAATCTGTGATCGAAAAATTATTCAAATTTTAAATTTGTAGGATTTATATAGCAAGAACCTTAAAAAGAAGAAAAAGAAGAAAAGTGAAATGTCATTACCATGAACAAATCTTTCATATGACAAAGTAATATAAAAGCCTTGCGAACTGAAAACAAAGTTCAAAGCCGAATAGCGTTATATCTGTTTCTACGACGCAACTATCTGTGAAGCATCAGCGATGACCCTTTATGTCCCAACAAGCTGTTTGACGATTTTGTAAAAGCGAGTAGTGATCTAGGAATAAGGGATAGACCAGGCAAAGACAAAATGGCTTGAAACAGGAATACCTTCCAGGTCTATCTTTTCCAGCTGAAACAGGACTATCTTAAACAGGACTATCTCTTCCAGGTTCAAACCCACTTTAGGCCAAAGCCCGACAATTATAGTGCCCACATCTTCAAATCAATGATCTATTATTCGCAGGTGTTTTGCATTCAAAAGTAGTCACAGAGACCGAAAATATTCGTTTGGTATCCCTGGCTCAAAAATTCAACCATAAGTCAGGACAGAATCTGACCTCAGTATTAAAAAAGTAATGTCACTTTATGGCAATTTTTCAAAGGTCTTGTTTGGGTAGGCTTCGGTAACAATCATGAACCTAAGCAGCGACAACCTTTGATGAATACAGTGGGCCTAAAACTGATTTCAAACTTTTTTTTTGAGCTTTGGATGATCTTCAGTCCAAAAACTTGCCATTCGATAATTACTACTACTAATAGCTCACTCCAGCACCAAGCCACCTGAGGCCAACACGGCTACAAACGCTCCTCGTACCCCTATCTATTCAAAGTCCCCTTCTTTACACCCTCCCAAGAAGCTCTAATTTTCATCAGGTCTTTCCTTATGACCTCCTCCCACCCTCTTCGGGGACGACCTGCTTTTCGTTGGGCCCTAGATGGTTTGTGGAAAAGGACGATTTTTGGCTATCCGTTGTCCTTCAACCATACAACCTTTCTCTCATTACAGCCCTAGAAAGCGGGATAGAACTACATTTTTCGTAGAGCTTAATGTTTGAAATAGTGTCAGTCAAATGGGTGCATAAAAGAATGCGTAAACAATTCCTCTGGAAAACGTCCAAAAAATTCTCTTCGGTTTTTTGGAGCACCGCCATTTTAGAACCACACTTGACCCCTGTAATTACTGCAGCTTGTAATATTCTAATCTCGATCCTCAGACTTATCTTCCTATTCTTCCAAACCTTTTTCAACTGTGAAGAAACACCCTGAGCCTTGGCTATTCTACTTTTAGCATTTTCACATCCTCCACCATCTTTGCTAATAATGCTACCGAGATAAGCGAAGTTATCCATTTGATCATTCTTCTCGTTACCAAACATCACCTTTTCACCTTCATTTATTCCTAGTCTATACGACTTAGGCTTCCAAAAATCAATTTCAAAACCTATTCTTGCACCATGAACTCTCAAAACCTCCAAAAATTCATTCATTTTGCTAACATTTTCATCAAGGACTCTTAACAGCAGTTTTCATATATATCAACCATATCCTTAATTCAGCTACTAGGGGTGAATCGATGAAATGCTTATCAATGTGTAACATTCCTAAATCTCGCTTTTAACTGTTTAGGATGCTGCAAATCTATAGATAAAACCGTGCTAAAAATAATAGGACTTACCATTAATTCTCCCACTCTGCCTGGTGCTAAGCAAGGATGCATTCTTTCCCGATTCATCTGCACAATTATCAAAGATAAGTTATTCAGTCATTTAAAGCAAAATGGGAATGGGAAGAATGAGAAAAAATGATCAAATTCTCGCTAGAACTAGGCAAGGTTATATTCTTTGGCAGCTCGGGGGTTCAGGTGGGTAAAATTCAGGGACGCAGAACACATGAAAACAAAACGAAAGCTTTGAAGCAGGTTTACACGTTGATGATGCTAAGTAAGGCAACATATTTGTTGACTCAAATACGACAAGAGTCCTTTATTATCCAGTGTTAATCATTAACTGCTGGATTGGCATTTCTATTTTATTTCAGGAGGTTCAAAAAAATCTGATTTTTTGGCTATTTCTGGATATATTCAGAGTTACAAATTAGAAACCCTTAGTGTCAGATAACATTATGGAAGCTCCCTTTGGAAGACCTAAAAAAGAACGAATCTTAGCCCATAGTAACCAAAAATTGAAAAAGGCGTTAAAAAAAACTGTCAAGTGAAGAAGAGCATTTGAATCTGATTTAGCAATAATAAATATGATTTTGACTAATCCTAATGGTAAAAGTTTATTGCGAAAATAAATCTATGGGAATTTCGAAAAATAGTCTATAACTCCACAAAAATGGTACTGAATTGAAGTAAAAATTTTTACCATTGGAATCTCCATAGCCGAAAAAATATGTTTTAGTTTGTTTGCGAAACCACTTTGAATTTTCAGTCTTTTTTATCCTAGAAATTATTGTTAAAAAAATGAAGATCTTTTTTGGCAATCTGAATAGACCAAAACAGTGAAAAATACTGAAATAACCATTAGTATTTCATAGAAAACAAGGCACGTACATTGGTATTTGTTTTGAAAGGAAGACATTTTCTTTTTGTTGGGGGAGAGGTAACTAAATAAAATCAAAAGACGAATATTTATATTCCTATACATAATATATTATAAATATAAGGCCCTTTGGTCAGCCTTGCTTAGTGTTGCTACAGTTGAGTTCTGGGTCCCGTATTACAAAGCTGAGGTCAAACCCACTGCACAACCAAAGGACATATATGCGTAATAACAACGGGGAAAGCTCTGATAATTTCGGAGAGAGAGGTGCTCTGAACTCAAAATCCTCCCTTTGTACCTGCCTTTAGGCATCCAAAATACATAAAGTATGGTAATTGTATGATAAACCCCTTACCGCTGAAGTTGTTCATTCATTGACACATTGCAGAACCGTTTTTTTTGTTTGTTTGTTTCTTTCAGCTTAGCGTGAGACAAGACAAAGAGAAGTGACAGAATAGATGGGAAATAGCTAATTTGGGCTATATATTTGAACATTAGGGGGTGGGTGGGGTAGGGGTAAATTATTTGACAGTGTGAAGTTAGAAAACAATTCTTACTACATAATATGCAGAATAATTGTACCTAACACACTAGGCATGCAGACCCGCTATATTTATCCCCCCTAATATTAAACATATAGCCCAAATTTGTTTCTAAAATATTATATTTTTATCATACTTAGGGTATATTTGATTAGGATTGAGTGCCAGAAAAACATATTAGAAGAATATTAGGTAGGGGGTATATCATACAAGTACCTAAAGTTTAATTAGAAGCTTCTAATGGCAAAGAAAAAGCGAAAAAGCTGAAGAAGAAAGAAATCCAACAGGAAGAAAAGAAGAGACGTACGTCTTCTAAATCTTCTAAATAGCCTTAGGCGCCTCATAGCCAACCCCAGACACATGCAAGGATCCAAACAAAGAAGGTGATAATTTACTAAAAGTAAAGAAGAATAGATAGAAGCTGAAAAACGGAAGGCAAAGAGAAGTTAGTGCACTGTTAAATATTGCCAATAGAAAGGCTAAGATAAAACCATTAGGCCTAAGAGCGATAAGCACAGTCCCATGAAACAGAGCTTCAGCAACAACTGAAGCTTCAAGGTATCTTTTCCTGAATAATTACTACGTATTCACTAATTTGCTCCATGAACTTGTTTTTAGGTTTTACCATTAAATATGGCCTATTTGGGAGTTTGAATAACTTGTTAATAGGAGACACTTTGAAAATACAAGGCATCTTTATAATACCTAATACACGTCAAAACAAAATTACTAAAATAGTCACAATGCTATCGAATTTGAATAAAAAGAAAGAAAAAAGAGGATATATTTTTTAGATGCATGACGTTCTGGCCTAACATGTTTGGGATGGTAGTGTCCTATTTACACTAATTTGTATTATTTTTAAGTTTGAGCTGATTATTAATTTTGATTTCTGATCGTTTCAGGATTCATTTATATCAGTATGTGTTATCTTTAGATTTAATAAGATTATTTATTTTGATTTCAGTTCATTGTAGGTTTCATTTACTCAATTGTAGTAAATAAGGTCGAATTATTGTATGACTTTATTTCTGCTCGTCCCAAGCTTTACTATGGCTCTTTACTTTTTTTTGGAAAGGCTTTTTTTGGGAATGCTCTCTTAAATTAATTCGTAGAAATGATTTTCTCACTTTTCCACTGAATTCACGAACGGCAAAGCCTTTTTTTTCTGCACGATACCCGATGCCAAAACTTTGTTCCGAATAAGACCCGATGGACTAACTATTGATTTTCAGATTCCAGAACTAATCCTACCTCTGTGAATAAGAGAGGAGAAAATTCTTGTATCAGTACATCTATCAGAACAGACAACAGGGTCGTCTGTTTTTAACAGAATTTGGCAGAAAGTCAGAGTTAATTTGAGCGTTGCGGGTTTTACAAGCCTGAATAGAATCCGTTCTTTACGGAAAGAGGAGTCCGTAGATTTTTGTCGTTTGGACATCTATTAGAAGAGGTTGATGAATTTTCACAAAAACTAAGAGAGGCAACAGTAAATTTCCAACTTGGTTTTTTCAGGGGTCTGAGATCAACATGACCTCTTTGCAGGGGAGATGAGATGACTTTTATTTTCAACTAATAATTACATCATACTTAACTGGCACTTACCACATTTTTTAAATAACATTATCAACAAACGTAGAAATGGTAAGAACGTATGACGTTTTATTAAGCTTGAGCAGCGTCACACAATCTTTCATCATAAACCAAACTCATTCACTCTTCCTACTCTTTTCTTATCTTTCAGGGTAAGGAGAGAATCTAAGACTGAGGAATCTAAATTCTAGTTACAAGGGTAGGTACTTATGAATTGTACGGCCCACGAAAGAAGTCAAGTTTGGTTAATGCTAATGAAATAAAATAAAATAGGATGAATATAGTTTAGAAACAAATTTGGGCTATATATTTGTACATTAAGGGGAAGGGGGGTAAAACAGAGCATATATTAAATACGGAGCCTAACCTAGGTGCCTCCCCCCTCTAAACGCCAAAAAAACAATCATTTAAATATTGTAAACTTGATAAGAAACCGCGCTTTGCAATCAATTTAGATAGCAAATACCCGTTTGACGGGTCTTCATGTCTGGTTTCCTTATACAGTATATACCGGTGGGCCCGTATATTGCATAAGTACCCAAGGGTATCAACTAAAAGTGATTGTTGGACCTCAGCCAGACTTAATGGGACGTAACACTTAAAGTTATAATTATGCCTTTTTGAGTCTAAGATGGATTCTATTTCTGTGGGGGAGGAGGAAGGAGAGTCTCTAAATTATTTTGTTGCTCTGCAACTGTGACCCCTGACTCATAATGGGTTCGTATAATGCATAAGTACCCAAGGGTATCTACTAAAAGTGATTGTTGGACCACAGCCAGACTTACTAGGACGTAACACTTAGTCATAATTATGCCTTTTTGAGTCTAAGATCGATTCTAACTGTGGTGGAGGAGCAAGGAGAGTCTATAAATTATTTTGTTGCTCTGCAACTGTGACCCCTGACTCATAGTAGCTGCAAAGAGGTCTTATTTTACACAACCATGACGCCAGAAATCTACTTATAGATTTCCTTGGTTGTATGGGCAGGGTGGGGGAGGGGAGAGGGAGTTGAGTATTATGAGTGATGGAGATTGGATTTGTTATTATTATTCTTCTTTTATATTTTATTTATCTATTATTATTTTTAATTCAGTTATTTATTTATTTATATATATATTTTTTCAAAATATATAGGTTATAGTTTACCTTTTTTTGGTTTATTTATAATAGTTTTAATTAAATAGTTGAGGTTTATGTAAATAGTTGAGTTAATAGATAAGTAGTTACGTGGATTTTCGCGCGATTGCAAACCTTCATAGGTTTTCTCCATCGTGAAAGTATTGTTTAATTTATTCATTTGTTTGTGAATGTGGATTAATAATAAACTTATGAACTGGTTTTTAAGCTTAAATTCGCTCATTACTCTCCACGAAAAAAAAACTTGGCTTCCACTTGTTTTATTTGATTTTATTGTCATTTTGGTCTACATTCATTTATGGCAGTATTGCAAAGTTGTGTCCATTAGAGGAAGGTCAGTTGGTCTATATGCGGGAAGGAGGATGCCTGAAAACTCGGAATGTTCAGTTTTAGGCCTAAAATTTCAAATTTTCAGCACGGAGGTCGTACAGATCGAGAAGAAGGCGTTGAGGCGGAAGAGGATTTCAACATCCTCCAAATACTCAAGATAACCCGGAAAATTATTTTAAAACGAAGAGAAGTTAAACATTAAACGAGGATTTTCAAGTAAATATAAAAGCGACGTTAAAACTTGAAACAAGTAAAAATTATTCTACATGGGAAAGGGCTCACCGTGCCTCCACTAAGCCTCTTACTCTTTCTATTAAAGTTTGATGCTTTTGTTTCGACAATTGAAGAATGAACACTAAAAAAACAATATGATAGAGAGTTTATTTTTTTTATCACATTGCTTCAAAAACAAAAGGTTTCATTTACTTATACCGGCTTAAAGCAATATAATTTCGAGTCCAAATGTCCTGAAAGGCAATAGGTAAATATAAACTTTAAAAGACCCACTGGGTACATTTTTGACATTCTACAAAGATTTCAGGAAAGAATAAGTTAAACTTAAGTGTACAGTGGCAGCTGGCAGTACTCCTCTCTATAGGACAATTTCGATTCGTTTAAGTTTTATCTCCACTTTCTTTTATTCGGATTTTTTCTTTCATATTGTTTCTATACCCGGCACGCAGTCAAGAATTTGTTTCGAGGGGAAGTCATATATTTTGAAACCACAGAGACAAATCATTGCAAAGTTTGGGAAATCATGAAAAAAATTGTAAGACTATCGAGAGAATCCAAGGCAAATTCCTGATCTTAATCTAATTTTCTAATCACAATGTCTTGATAGATCAGATGAATTATGCATAACAATGACCTATTAAGCTCTTCAATGAGAAAATCCCTTTTAGGATTTCATTTTTCTTAAAAAAACAACAAAAGTTAATGTTTTTGATAGACCTATCTTCTAAATTGAAACTCCCACAAAACTTGATGTTAATCGTATAAAGGGAAAGGATAACTACTGTGTCTTGTATACACAATATCTACGAAATGTACCGATCCACTAGCTAAACAGATATCTATAAGCCAATATTCATGTAAATGTAAATATGAGCAAAGGCTTATGAGCTAAACAGAACAATAGATAATTAATCCTATAAAGAAAACAAGAATTGCGATATCTTGAATAACTACCACAATCTCTACGAAACAAAAAAGTAGACATTTTCATCAAAAATTATCAAATTCTTTAAAGGGAGCTCTTCAGATCAATCTCAGGGCAAGAAATATAATCTCTCATTTTACTAAATTGTGTCTATATTATTGGATGATTTTAATTTAATTTTTTCGTTTTTTTTTTTTACTTCATCGACGAATTCATCAAAGATAAGGACATTGAACCAACATTAGATATCAAAGACATCTCCAGGAGATAAGGGAGTATATTATACAGAAGATAATAACTAAACAGATCAAATTAGTACTTGCCAAAGGAGCTACAAAACATTGGAGCGCAAAGAGAAATATTCCAAAGCTAATTCGAGCGTTCATATTAGCCTATAGAAGTCCAACATAACAAAACTAATTTACTTTACCCCTTTACTTTATTCTTTCACTTTAAGTGAGGGCTGTCAGGATCAGCGGTGAAGAATTGGATAGAGTTCCATGCAGGGGCGGATCCCGGATTTTTTTAGGGGGCGGCGCAAAATAGGCTGATCCGATAAACTTGCGTTAGGAGCAAGTTTATTTAGCGCAAACTTGCGTTAATTAAGTAAATTACACTAATTTAGACTACATTAGGGGGGAAGCGCGCCCCCCTCGCCCTCCCCCTGGATCCGCCACTGGTTCCATGCAAATTGCTAACCAATCCATAGGATAAAAAGATTATTAGAAACAATGACTTTAATTAATGGGGAGGGAGGGAAGGGGTGCGGCTTTTGTCCCCCAAATTTTTTTCACCTAAATTTTGCAGAACAACTGTCCTGGGGGTATTTTCTTTTTATTAAAAAATAATTTTTCTTGTATTTTCTTTGAGAAAACTAAAAAAAAAAAAAAATACAAAAAAAACACAAAAACTACCTCAACCTTTAGATTTAGAACCCTGTCCCCAAACATATTTTTGTAAATTGACAACACTGATCAGAAATAAGGGCAAACCTGGAAATACATATATTGGTCCGGTGTGTAGTGATATTGATGACAATTTCTACCGATTTATATGCATATATCCGGAGCTTCAATCTTTAAGAGACAATTTTTAAGGGATATAAATGTACTACTTCCAGATATCTTGAAATAGACGATTGGCTCATGTAAATAAATAAATAGGTGCAATTTGTCATCAAACCATCAGCTCAGAGAAAAGGATGTAGTTAGTGTTTTTACGCTTGAATTTCAGACAAAACTGAAGTCGGTTTTTGATGTCTCGGTCGGGCATCTTTCAGTTTAAACGGGGACAGGACAGGAGTTCACTAATTTGTTTAAATGTGAAATTTTAAGATACCTAAAACCAGGGCTGTCAATTGCTAATTACGGTTCCCAATAAAATCAACCGAGAAATATAGCGATCTTGATGTTACCTGGTAAGGAATACATGTACAAACAAGACTACTAATTGCCAATTACGGTCCTCAGGACAATGAACAATGCAATGTAAATAGCATTTTAATTCCTTTTTGTGTGCATGGAAGGGAAATTGTGTTAAATATTTGTTAATCAATTACCTATAACCACGAAGAGCAAAAAACGTAGTAACAAGAGTTAACAAAAAATACGGTGGAGGGGGAGGAACTTAAAATAGGCCCAAAATTTTGCACTTTTTCTTAGAAGTCATTGAGGTCATAGTGGAGGGGCAATCTACCCTCCCCCCCAGCTTCCGTTCATACAGAGAGAAATATTTGGATATAAGCCTTTGGATCCTAAAACTAGCAATAATGTGGCCGCTAACTTATATGTAGGGAGATACTATCATTTACGACATTTTTATTCCTAAGTTCGCGGTGCCAGGTTGATTAGACATCTGATTTGCCGCTAGTGTTTTATTGACGCTTTAGATGGCTTTGGAGTATTCTTTTGATAAATCAACAGAGACAATTTTAGGCATAACTTCCCGAGGAAAATCATTCCAGATTGAAGGGCAATGTCGAATGAAACTGTTCTTCAAATACTTTGCTCTCAGCTTGCCAGCCTCAAGATAATTGGACCGACCTGTGTGCTTTCATGTCTGTCTTGTCGGTTAGACAATTGGGAACATAATACGAGATATCTGAATTTATATACTTGTAGAAAACAGCCATCGACGCTATATCAAACCTTTCGCTAGCAGACTGGAGAGAGTCATGGGGAACGACTGAGACTGCCCTATTTTGAATCTATTGGAGTGATGCTAACAACATCTTCGGAGCACCAGCATACAGCGGGCGTCCATACAATGTGATGAGTCTGATGCAATATTTACAAAGTGGGATGATCGAGCTGAGCGGTATAAGGTTTTTGAAGCGTAGGGTGATCCCCAGCTTTCTTGAGCAGGGAAAAATTACAGTTCCTTATTTTATTTCCTACGGTGTCAGAATTAGCAAGCTACCACCTGACTTCAGGTGCCTTACATTCCAGTAAAGATCAAATATCTACTCTTTTAAGTTTGAATTGATTATTCATTTTGATTTGTATTCGTTTCAGGATTCATTTATATCAGTATATGTTATCTGACGTGACAACACTGACGAGTATGTTATACTCTCCTAAGAACTCAATATTTGAAAATTCGAAAAGAAAAATCTCAGAAAATTTTATGTTTTTTGTTTCTCAGAGAATCTAAAAAACTCAAACATCTCAGAGAATCTAGT
>NC_142813.1:13258398-13273398 GCF_049724085.1 Artemia sp. Qi Xiang Cuo | reverse complement strand
TGATCCTAAAGTGAAGATGGCTAAACAAAAGCTAAGTTCTGGCTCCGCATGTGGATAGCCTGTGATCGTCCTCTTCTGGTTCAGTCCATCAAATAAAGCAGACAACCAAAGGAGAGTACAAGTATTCGCTGCGTAGAGCAAGACTAAATGCCTGGGATGGTCCCTGCGACAAGAAATCCTGTGATCGTGTTATAAACAGTGCAAAGTGTTCACCTCCAATTAATTCCTCTCTTCAGCTATGTGATTTCATTTCCCATTATAAAAGTATTTTGCTTTCGTTTAATGTTAATCTACAAAATGATTTTACAAAGCTTGCCAACTCAATCCTTCCAGTTCGTATCAACCAATCTCAAGTGCTACTGGTGGAATCTGGTGTTATACTCCTAGCTCCTAAGCAAGTGAATAACTCTGAGTCTCTCGATAGTGATGGTCTTTGCTTTAAGTTTTTTGCTTATGATTGTCCTGAACTACTGAAACATTTGCAGTTATTGTTTCAGATGTGCTTGGCACAGTCCATTGTGCCGGCTTTTGACAATGTAATTCATTCAAATGTTTTTTTCTAGCAGCATCCGGCGTTAACCTTTCTGTTGTTTCCATGCTTAAATATTGGTATGCTAATTCTTCAGTTAGGGTGAAGTGGAAGGCTACAGTAGGGGAGCATATTCCAGTTAAAAAGGGCGTTAGGCAAGGTGCCGTGTTATCTCCAAATTTATTTAAGTGTGTTTTAGCTTCGTGTCTCCGACGTCTTCAACCGTCAATTATTTACAGTGATAGTTTAGGCATTAGTAACGTTGCTTATGCTGACGATGTTCTGCTTCTTAGCCGGACAAAACAAAGTCTAGTTGCAAACTTTGACCTCCTTTCAGCTGCACTGTCCACAGTGGGCCTTTCAGTTAATGCTGCCAAATATGAGTTTTTATGTTTTGGGAGTCCTCCACCAGCATCGCCTCTGTGCTTGAGTTCTTCAACTATAACAGGTTCAGCAAGTATTAAATGGTTAGGTCTATCTTTTCCCACGCCACTTTCGACTACTTGCTCCACTATTACGTCCAGCGTGCTGAAAAGTATGCGGGTTGGTTACGGAAATAATTTCACCCAATCGTGGTCGGTATAACCAAAAAGGACTTCGCCGTCTTTATTCTATTTTTTTTTGTGCCCCCTGCTGTTTTTTTATCTTTCTGGGTTTGCTTTTCTCCTTCGCAAGAAGGATATGAAGAAACTATGCTCAGGATGCCTCGGTGGTACCGAAATCATAGAATTGTTTCTAAATTTGACATTGTGGATGTGCCCTCGCGACTGAAACAAATATCTGCAGATTTATGTTTCAAAACTCAGCAAATGATTGCTGTTTTTGACTCTCTTTAGCCAATTTTTTAATTGAGTTAATTTATTTATGTTGTGTTAGAATCGTATGTTAATAGGTGTTTTTTTTTTTGTTTTTTTTTTGTTCTTTTTGTTTACTCCACAGTTTTATCATTGTATCTTGTGGGTTACAAATAAATATTATAATTATTAACTGCTCCTCTACTTTATTTTAATGAAGATAAAATTTTAAAAATTACATTATTACCGTTAGATTATTTATTTGAAATTTGGCGCCCCTAAATTTTCTGCGCCCAGGGCAAGTGTCCTCTCCGTTCCTTTGACATTGACACAATTTGACATCCACAATTTGACATTGTGGATGCGCCCTCACGACTGAAACAAATATCTGCAGATTTATGTTTTAAAACTCAGCAAATGATTGGGGTTTTTTACTCTCTTTGGCCATTTTTTTAATTGAGTTAATTTATTTATGTTGTGTTAGAATCGTATGTTAATGGTTGTCTCTTTTTTGTTGTTTTTTTCTTTTCTTTTTGTTTAATCCACAGTTTTATAATTGTATATTGTGGGTTACAAATAAATATTATAATTATTAACTGCTCCTCTACTTTATTTTAATGAAGATAAAATTTTTAAAATTACATTATTACCGTTAGATTATTTATTTGAAATTTGGCGCCCCTAAATTTTCTGCGCCCGGGGCAAGTGCCCTCCCCTAAAACCGTCTCTGGTTCAGTCATTATATGTAACTCAACTGAAGTAATGTACTAAAATTAAATTAAAAAAAAAAAACAAGAAAGGAAATGAAGTATGTCTAAAATTAGCAAGCAAGACAAACTACAAATCATGCAAAGCTACCTTGAGAGCGGGATCGTCGGATTGTTTCGGCTCTCTTTATCACCGACGAAGCATACGAGTCAGTGTTGCCCTGTCCAGTCTGACGACTCGGTGCCTGAGGATAAAACATATGAGTGCATTCAGAACTAAGCAGAGGTTTAAACTGTTTCATCTTGTTCTTCGACCGGTGATGGGTCTGCAAACAGTTAAATGTCCGCAGAATTACCAGCAGATTAACTGTCAGGTGTGTCCACATAATATTTACCCAGTTTTTACCGGTCCAGAGCCGTAAAAAGGTTAATGAATACTGGACTACAGGATCTACATTACCACAAAAATTGAAATTACTTTGAATAACTGTTTATACATATATACAGCGTGCCCCCAATGTATCTTTACCAAGAAAAAAAAGCAATAACAGCACAAGATATCCCCATCAAGAGCATGAGGAATAAATTTAGTACATACATAGGTTCGATACGTAGGGAAAGGAAGGAAATGGCAAAATGAAACATTTACATTTATGCCACAATTTTGTAAATTTTACGAAGAAAACAGGAGTCCTTTGGATCAGTCTCAAATAACCCCCCCCCCCAGTGGGCAAGTTATATATATACTGAGAAACTATCAATGTTTTCCAAACGAGAATTTAAGTCAACCTGTTATTAATAGACAAGAGACTAAACGACAGCTTTGATAAGTGATACAACCATCAAGTTTTAAGATGTGCATAGGGTCCATGCACGTCTTCGGTCTAACCGAAGACATTAAGTTGCAATTCTTTTATAAAAACAGGCGATTTTGTGAGCACCCTGTATATTACGTATAAAACATAAAATATCTGATTGAAAAGCTACCAGATTGAAGCAGCCAAACATAATGAGATCTTAATAGTCCTTTAAAAAAATTCATGTAAGGGCGTATCCAGGACTTTTCGTCGGGGGGGGGGGGATTCAGGGGAGTATACAAGAATAACTTTATAAAAAACCATCAAAAACTTGTTTATATGCATTTTGTTATGTATCTGTGAGTCAAGCACAAATTTCAGGGGTAGGGGTTCAAACCCGGTAAAGCCCCCCCCTAGATACGGCTTTTGTTGATGGTCATTACAATTTTTATGGCTATGTAATCCGTGAAAACCTATTACGAGGTGAGGGGAATCGAAAATTTTTTATGCAGATACAAACAACATGACACAAAAGCTTTCTATTCATAAGAAATGGGTGATAAATCAGTTTTACTGCTTGGTGATCACACACAAAATTGTCAGAGCTTCCCGATAAGGACAGTCTAATGTTTCCCCTTGTATATACCATGTTCAGTATCATTACAGATTAAATGCAGTAAAATTCAGCGACAATCACGAAAACGGCTTAAAATATATGCCTCCTTTTCTTTGGATTTGAAGTGTAAGAGTGTATGTTCATAAAAGTTTTTTCATAGTCCCAGTGAGAAATAAAAACAAGAAATGAATTACTAAGAAATTGTGTGATTGACTATTAAGTTTCAACGGAAAGTCAAACTTATTAACAAACTGATTTTTTATTCAAGATAGATGCTACCGCCCAAGGTCCTTAAGAATTTAGTATTTTAGTAGTCTATTAGTCTAATACCCTCCCCTCCCCCTCCATCCCACGATTGAATCTATTTATAGAATAAAAAGAAAGGAAATTCTTTCCCCAAACGCGGCGAGAATCCCTCAAAACGTCACTGAACATACGCTACTTTAGAACTTTACAGTAGACAGTGACAAGATAGACCACTCCCAGCGGTAAAGCAGAGACAAAGGGTTAGTAAGACAAAAGACATCACCCAAACTAAACTACACTTCAATTGCGTGTGACTTACTGAATTTTTTGGCCAAACCTTTGAAAATGCCTGAACTCTCATTTGAATCATCACCCTCTCGTAAATCTTGGATTACAAACTGACGCTCTGTTGTACCTTTTTTTCTTCTATCAATATTCTTTTCAAGAGCCAAATCTTTTGGACGAACAGGAAGACTTCCGCTCCTACGTGGCGGAGGGATTGGCTTAATTTCAGTAGGTGGTGGTGCAGTGGGTGGTTTCGTACAGTGTTGCTTGTTTAGTGGGTCAGTCTGAGTACGCCGAAATGGTTTTGGCAGTTCTTGTTTTTCGCCAAAATTAGTTGATTGACTAGTAGCCATCCCTCCAGTTTCTGAAGGAGCTGACGACATACTAGGACTTCCAGCTCCTTCTTTTTGATCAGTGCTGCAATTCCAAATCTCTTTGAATTTCAGATCTATTATCGTGAATTTTCGTTTCAATTCAGAGCTTTTTGATGAATGTTTCTTTTTTGCTTTCTCTTCCTGTTTTTCCGGGACTTCGATTACTTCGAAGTCATCGAACTGTTCCACAGCTTCTTTTTCGTCGTGGTTAATTTCACTTTCAGTGGAACCTTTGTTCACAGCTGGTTTGCTACTGACTGGCTAAAGAATGAAATAAATTCATGTAAAAGGTATAAAGAAGCAAGAGAAACTCCTAAAAAAACAGTGACAAAAATCAATAGAATCTGTAAACGCTCTTGAAAGGGATGCTTTAAGAAGAATTAACAGGTCTAGCTAAGGAAAACAAAATCATGTAGCAACGAGATTACTAAATATAATATAATTGGTAATATATGATTGATAATTTTCCAGGGGGAAATTACATTTTCAGCCCTTAAAGGGGTTAAAATATAGCCTACCTTAGTTTTTAAAAAGAGCCTGAAAGCCCCCAAAAACGATATCACAGCAAAACTGACATCTTTTTTGAAGAGTTTCTGGCTCTTTTTAGAAATTTCTGCAAATTTGTTTTTATAATAATATTTTAATATTAAGACTAATAAAAATAATAATTACCATATTGAATAACATTCCAATGGCAATTTTTTCTTACAATCCAGTTTTTTTTAAACACATTTTTAAACTTTTGGTTACAATGGGCTGTTTTCAGCCCTTTAAGGGCTTAGAATAGTTTCCCCGAGAAGCAAGTATTGAATTAGGAAAGAGCATAAGAAAAGGCATTTAAATGATGTATTCACTTTAGTCCTAGCTTAATTATGTTGAAAACTGCATATTTATAACAAGATTGTTTAGCTGTTGGAAGCTTTCGATTTTACAAAGACAACGAATGCAAAACTAATACTCGCAAAAAGCAAATAAACCCCCGATTTTGGAAAAGTAGTGATGTTTTTTTTTAGGAATAAGACGGAAAGAAACCCAGACATTGGAGGAGGGGGAGTCAGTGCCCAACTTTAAAGTTGTAAAGTTTATAGAAAAAACATAAAAATCGTTCGTTTCGGTAAAAAAGGCACTTTCCGCATTTGACTCCCCAATAAAAATTACCCCCCTGCAAATCAGGCGTCTGAGGTGGTGATGGGAGAGTCATCAGATTTTTCTGATGGAATCTGATACTAAAAGTTACATTTTAGTCTTAAACATCTTTCACAGGATTTTAATAGGATTTCTTCACGTTTTTAATAGGATTTCTTCGGAAATTTCCTTTTTAAATTCGTCCAGAGTTTCCATAGAATTGCTTGTAAATACATGTACAAGAAAGCCCTAATTTAGAGGACGGGGGAAAGAACTAAATGGCCTTACATGTGAAAAACGATTTTTTTTCAGTTTCTTAGTCTTATTTATCAGCGATTAAAATACAAGGAGTGAATAAATAGTATCTCCAGTTAATTGAAGCTGGAAAAGGGAACAAGATCAAATCCAGGACACCACGTGGATACATAAAGCTAGAAACACAAAATACTATTAAGAAAACCAATAAAACCTCATTTTCTTGGATTAATCAAAAGCCTAATTTTGCTTCAACTACAATTTACCTAAATGAAGAACTTTTTAATCAAGCAAAAATAAACACTTAGGGAATAGCATATAATTTCTAACAAGAATTCTAGAGTTTCCCTTTCATCTCTTTAAATGCTCATTGGAGTGGTCTGGGAAAACATGTTTCTAAGAGAAATCAATATCTAGCTTTTTTCACAGTAGAAATACTTCTTGCAATTATCTGCTAATGATTCGAAAACTTTTTATAAGAAATTTCTCTTGGTAACTGTTGATAAATGTTAAGAGATAGTCGTGGTCATTAAGGACCTTTGATGAGAATTAAACAGCTTCCCTTTCAAGGATCTTGTAAGATCTATAGCATTTTATTGTTGTATAAGGCATGGAGGCACATGGGAAAAAAAGGATAAAAAATAAGGGATAAAAGGACGAGATCGTCCAGATGGCGCAGATTGTGTTAAAGGCTCATAGGGCGTTGACAACTGTCGACGTTTCTCTTGTCGGGTCTATATTTGCAGGAACAGGTAACAAAAAACAAAATAATTTTTTATAGTTTTCGAATAAAAAGTCTGGTGAAAAGCTACTACATATTGTAGAGTACGGTTACATATACAAAGTGGTTCAGTACCCGAGTAAAAGATTTTTTTCCTGTTTTAATTCGTTTATTTTGGAACTGCAGAAAAAATTAAACTTTGGAAAATTTTTGTCAAAAAATAGGTAAGTCAAAATATATTTTCTAAAAGAAAGCCTAACAATCTAGTTTCCTTTTAGCTGTAAAGCAGCTTTCCCACTAAGTACGTTATTTTCCATGCCACGTGGTGGAGTTACGCTATGTTAAAAATAACCTTTCACACTTGAACATGTCTTTTCACACTAAACTAAAGTAAAAATCCATAAAATCATCATACTCATAGTCTAAAATCATCAAAATCAACGTAAGCAAAATATTAAAAACCAAAATGCGGAATCGATTGAGATTCAAGCTTTAATAAAACGTGAAAAGCTTTTAAGGAAAAGTTTGTTTACTTGTTTTCAAAATTTTATTAACTGTATTAACTTATGTAACATATAATTCTTTTGTAGAGACTAAGTATCTTAAGTCTACTTAAGACTGAGTTCTACGACGCAGTGTCAAAACACTATTACGGGTGAAACCACACCTATAAACTGCTGTTCAAACCAACCTTTTCCCAGGGCGTTCAAGCAGTGGCAACCCCCAAAGAAAAAATATTCAAGAAACCGACATAGAACTTTACTTTTCCTTGGAAAATTTCTTTTGTGTAGAATGTTATTTAGATTCATTTTTAGTCGTTTATTAATTGACATGATAATTTTACTGGTTTATTAAAAGAGCATCTGTAAAGGTTTTTATTGTTTTTTTTCTTAGTCACGGTAATTTTAGTAGTAGTAGTAACATTAGTCATATTACTAACAGTAGTAGTAGTAGTTGTAGTACCAGTAGTAGTAGTCGTAGTAACAATAGTCACAGTAGTAGTAGTAGTAGTAGTTGGCTTTAGGTAGCTCTGTGCTACGATATTTTTTCTATTTATTAACTATGGCATAAAAAGACAATCAAAGGTTGCGGCAAAGCCTAGTACAATGAACTTGCTTTGGAAAATTAAAAAGAAGACTTTATCACCTTCCAGATATGTCGACCGAAAAACTAGCATATATATAACGGAACAGATATTCAGAGCATGGAATATGACAACTGCTTCCCAGATTGTATGTTGTGAACCGACAAAAGGTTGCAGAAAATTTGTGCCGTGAGACAACGTTTAATAATGAAAAAAATAGTTTTGAAAACCAGTTATACGCCAGGAAAGGTATTTGTATTTTTTCAAACACCTTTATCGTCAGCGTCCACAGGTTGAACCACAGTTTATATAATTATCCAGTAAGCTTATCGCAGATCATTTCTGGTCTTCGTTCTCGGTGCGAACAAAAAGCTCCTCCCACTTCTTTCTTCACTTATGGATCAGTGTGTTTGCGTCTATTAATGAGAAATGGTTACAAAGTGCATTATTCGTAATAGCGGGTTTCCACTTGTTTCCAATTGTTTCGCGCCTGACTTGTCTACCCGTGAAAAGATCTGATGCCGCTTATGTTTCTATCTGCAAAAACGTTCTCCGGAGCACTCGCACCCCGGTCTGGATTTTTATAATGGGTGAAATAGGGAATGATCATACTGGATAATTATATAAACTTTGGGTTGAACTAACAAAGTTGCTAGGAGTTGAAATTCTCCTGCTGTACTTCCTGTCAATTCCAGGCTTAAAGGAATTTAAATCCATTGCCGAACGTCATCTATGTTTATCGTCTGATTTTTCTTCGCCAGAAAAATGAAGTTTACCTCATTTACTAAAGTTCTAAATTAATATAGAAA
Organism: Artemia sp. Qi Xiang Cuo; assembly: GCF_049724085.1. NCBI lineage: Eukaryota > Metazoa > Arthropoda > Branchiopoda > Anostraca > Artemiidae > Artemia > Artemia sp. Qi Xiang Cuo. Next base: position 13,265,056 of record NC_142813.1, on the reverse strand, counting down.
TTCATTTGTTTAATTGCTTATATTTTTTTGCACAACTATTTTGAAATTTTTGTGCATGAAATAAGCAAACATTTAACTGTTTTTTTATTAGGAAACTAATTTAATCCAAAAATAAGAGGTACTGTCTTCGTAAGGTGGGTAACAAAAAATTTTAAAACCTCGCGCCGAGCCGCAGTTAAAAGTTTAAGAAATGCTGGAATATGACAGAGAGAGAGAGAGAGAGAGAGAGAGAGAGAGAGAGAGAGAGAGAGAGAGAGAGAGAGAGAGAGAGAGAGAGAGAGAGAGAGAGAGAGAGAGAGAGAGAGAGAGAGAGAGAGAGAGAGAGAGAGAGAGAGAGAGAGAGAGAGAGAGAGAGAGAGAGAGAGAAAGAGAGAGAAGGAGAGAGAGAGAGAGAGAGAGAGAGAGAGAGAGAGAGAGAGAGAGAGAGAGAGAGAGAGAGAGAGAGAGAGAGAGAGAGAGAGAGAGAGAGAGAGAGAGAGAGAGAGAGAGAGAGAGAGAGAGAGAGAGAGAGAGAGAGAGAGAGAGAGAGAGAGAGAGAGAGAGAGAGAGAGAGAGAGAGAGAGAGAGAGAGAGAGAGAGAGAGAGAGAGAGAGAAGAGAGAGAGAGATAGAGAGAGAGAGAGAGAGAAGGAGAGAGAGAGAGATAGAGAGAGAGAGAGAGAGAGAGAGAGAGAGAGAGAGAGAGAGAGAGAGAGAGAGAGAGAGAGAGAGAGAAAGAGAGAGAAAGAGAGAGAAAGAGAGAAGGAGAGAAAGAGAGAGAAGGAGAGAGAGAGAGAGAGAGAGAGAGATAGAGAGAGGGAGAGAGATAGAGAGAGGGAGAGAGATAGAGAGAGAAGAGAGAGAGAGAAAAGAGAGAGAGAGAGAGAGAGAGAAAAAAGAGAGAGAGAGAAAAAGAGAGAGAGAAAAAAAGAGAGAAAGAGAGACAGAGAGAGAAAGAAGACAGAGAGAGAAGTTCAAGTTTCCTCTACGAAAATAAGCCTTAATAGGTGTACATTCCTCTTGTGACGATTGGTGATAAACAGAAATGAAAAACCAAACAGTAAAAAACTAATAAAAATTTATTATCTATTCGAGTACAAAAAAATTCCCCATTACCATAACTATTTGTATGAAATGTATTCATAGTCCATTAGTTATTCATTGTCGTATAAAGAAAAGTTTCAGTATACGAATCCTTACCCGAGATCTACAAAAATTCTAAATGGAGATCTCATTTTGGAAGGGAACGTAGATTTTAAAATGAAGGGCTTTATGGGATTTGAATTTAAATGATAGCACTGGACTAGTCATGCACACGCTGAATACTTCTCAATACATTTATCAGGGATTTCAATATGTGATGATACTGATAATATAAGTATGATGATGCTTATTAAAATCTTTTACAGCACAAATACCTGAATGGGAGGGGAGGGTTCTAATCTTAAAATAAACATAAAAAAAACATTTAAAATCCCCAAATTTAATCGAAAGTGCCATATACAATGAAGGAGATACAGATCATGCTGAGAAAATATAACTGTTTGTGTCTATTATGATCCCAAAAAATATCCCTCGTTATCACATAGTGATCTTGGATGAAAAAAATAATTAGTCTTTTATTCATTGACAAATTAAGCAAATATTACAACATATTTGGAAGCCATTTGGTCAATGTTGAGAACAAGAATACAAAATTGAAAAAAAAGATGAGCTTCATCTGAAAGAGGGTTTCAGCTCGTTCTGAAGCACTTTGCTTCTAAACAGGAGGGGTGTGCTCAATTTCACAATGAATGCACTTAAGAATTTGAGTTTAATATGATTCTTATACTAATGCTACTAGTGCTACTCACGGCTCACTACACCACCAAACCACTTGAGACCAACACACACAAAATGCATTCTTAGACGGCTCACTACACCACCTACAACTACACGGATCAATACACCACCAATCCACTTGAGACCAACACACATAAAATGCATTCCTAGACGACTCACTACACCACCTACAGCTAGACGGCTCACTACACCACCAAACCACTTAAGATCAACACACATAAAATTCATTCTTAGACGTCTCACTACACCACCTACACCTAGACAGCTCACTACACCACCAAACCACTTGAGACTAACACACATAAAATGCATTCCTAGAATCCTGAACGCAAAAATACAAAACTGTACCAATGACCCACCGATATTAAAAGGACAGAAAAAAGAAGGGAATCTGAAATATTTTTAAGTCTCACAAAGTCCAAAAATTTAATTTTTAAAAACAATGGGAACTTATTAATATATGCTTTTTAGGCAAAACAAACAATAAAAAAATAACTATTCAATCAAAATAAAAAACACAAATCCAGTAAATAAAGTTTATACAGTGCTAATTATATTAAGAAAAAAATTATCAAGAAAATCAGAATGCATGTTTAAAGGAAAAACATTCCCCGTTTTGAATAGTTTTTTCGGGAAATGAAATATCTGTTCGTTGTTTACCTATTGCCATGTATTGTTTGTCTATTGCAATATAACAAAACAATATATCAAAATGAAGAGCGCTAATTGGAGAAAATCAAGGAAATTAAAAGGGCAGAAGAAAAAGACGGGAAATGAAACGTATTTGGAAACAAAATAAAAAGACTTGCTATAAAATAAAACCAACTTGAAAACACAAAAAAGACAACTTGTAAAAAAAATTATTTTTTTGTGAAGAAAATACAGACTACATGTTTATGATAAAAAAATTGCAAATATTTCGTGTTGTCAATAGTGTTTCCAGGAAATTGAACAATATTTCACTCTTTACCTATTGTCAAACATTGTTTATTTAATGTCATATATCAAAACAAAAATTCAAAATTAATACTTCAAAATGAAATAATAGTCCATTGTTTTTCTATTTTCAAACAAAAAATTAATATTTCAAGAGGAACTCATATTGGAAATGTAAATTTTAAGTGAACATCCCAAAGGTAAATCGTTCCAAGATTTTGGAAAAGAATGAAAACTTGTAAGAAAATAAAACACAATTTTTTCGTGATTATAAATAAACAAATAAAATATATTAGTGATACTAAGAAAATATAGAATACATGTTTATGACAAAAAAAACGTGCAAACATTCCCTGTTACCAAAACATCAGGAATAATAGTTCGCTTTTTACCTATTGTCAAATATTGCTTATATACTGTTATATCTAAAAGAAAAAGAAAAATCAAAATTGACACTTCAAAATGAAATAATAGTCGATTGTTTTTCTACTTTCACACAAAAAACTAACATTTAAAGAGGAACTCATATTGGAATTGAACATGTAAATTTTTAAGTGAACATACCAAAAAAATCTTTACAAGATTTTGGGAAACAACGGGAACTTGTAAGAAGAAAAAAATCAATTTTTCCGTGATTATAAATAAATAAATAAAATATGCACTAGTGTTACTAAGAAAATATAGAACGCATGTTTATGAGCAAAAACGTGCAAATATCCCTCTTTGTCAATAGTGTTTCCAGCAAATGGAACAATGCTTCATTGTTTACCTATTGTCATATATGTTTATTTATTGTCATATACCAAACCAATAGTTCAAAATTAAAATTCCGAAATGATATAAAAGTTCATTGTTTTCCTACTATCACATAAGAAATTAAAGTTTCCAAAAGAAAAACTCGTATTTGAATAGAAAATGTAAATTGTAAGTGAAAATCCAAAGGAAATAAAGTTACGATTAGAAATAGAGTTTAATATAAGATGAACTCCAAAACGGAGTTACTGCATGAATGAAAATACGAAACCTAAAACTAAAAACAGTTAAAATACACAATCAAGTCAAACTTAAAACAAATAAAAGATGCGAATTAAAAAAAAATGCAAAATTAAAGTTTTCAAAAGTTTTACTCGTATTTGAACAGAAAATGTAGATTTTGAGTGAACATCCAAAAGAAATAAAGTTACGATTAGAAATAGAGTCTAATATTCAATGAATTCCAAAACGGAGTTACTGCATGAATGAAAATATGAAACCTAAAACTAAAAACAGTTAAAATACACAGTCAAGTCAAACTTAAAACAAAAAAAAATATGATGAATGAATAAATGAAGTACGAAACGCATAGAAATTAAGGTGAATAATTAACTAAAAATTTTTTAGAACAGTGAATGGCAGAAATATAAGTGGGACAGCCATCACTTCAAGTCCCCCAAAACCTGATCATTTGAGCTTTACCGAAAATCAAATACATGTTGAACTGTATTTCTTTCTTCATTATACCTTACAAAGTTTTATACTATTCATGGTTCGAGGACCTTTGTGTTCTGTATCAATATATTTGTGTTCTGTATCAACATATTTGTGTTCTGTACCAATATATTATTATGCTTCAAAGATCTTTGTTTTCTGTATTGATATACTTGGAATCACCAAGTTAATTTTATGGGTCAAATATGGAGTAAATTTCAATCAAGAATTTGCATTTTTGAATTCATTCTTGTCAATGGCAAAAAAATAATTATGAATTATTGATGAATTCAATAATTAAAATATTGCTCAAACAAATTGTTTCTAAAACTACAACTTGACATTTAAAAGTTTTATTTAAGTATCGATCATCAACATTTTCGAATAAACGAAAAAAAGAGGAAAAAATGGTGACAAAAACCATCTTTTAAAATTGTTGAACTAAATTGAAAATCAAAATTCAAGTATCCTGAGGATTTTTTTTGCCTGTGAACTTGATTAGCGTTTTATGTCTTGATTAGTGTTTAATGTCAACTTGATTAGTATTTTATGTTTTACGATTTGTGTTTTCTTTTTGTAATTAAAACTATTTCTTGCTCTCAGTTAAGAGCAAACCGAATTCTAGCATCTGGTGGGTTTTATGAACCCATCACATGCTTTTATTAGTGGGTCTAATAAGAGGGGGTCTTTTAGTAGACCCCTCTTATTTTTGTTACATTCCTGTGGCTCTTTATAGTATTTTCAATTGTTATTCCTATTATGGCTATTTCATTTTATATATTATTTATTTATACTTAGAAACCTCTGCTTCCTTTATCTTTGACGTGCTATATAACTATATTTCTGCACGTTTTAGTTTTAATGATGTTTTTATTTTCTTTGAAAATATTGGTTTGAAAATGTTTGTCAAATACATTGTTCTAAGTCCAGAAAAAGAGAACTCGAATCAAAAACAATAATATATGCACATATTCAAATCAAAAACTTAAGTGTATGACACTAATGTCATAAATACATTGAACTTTCAGGGAGGGCGGAAGTACAAAACTTATAGATAAATGTATATAGATAAATATCTTCTATCAAAGTACAGTTAAAAATGAAATTTGTACTGATAAAATAGAGAAAATCTAGAACACATGTCTATGAGCAAAAACCTGCAAAACATAATTGTATTTCATTTCAGTTTTCGACAGAAAAAATTCAGTTATTTACGTATTTAATTCCATTTACATACATAATTCAGTTATTCAGTTATTTTCGCAAACAATTCAGTTATTTACGCAAATAACTGTATTTCATTTAAGTTATTTACACAATTAGGTTATTCAGCTATTTACACAAACAATTTGGTTAAAGGATTTTTTTCATTTCCTTGCATCCGACAGACTTTACTGATACTAATAGTGTTTAGATAAATATATTCAATAATAGAATTAATTAATTTATCATGTGGCAGTCTAGACACGGTTGCTTGAAGGTACATGAATTTATTTTTTTTTTTAACAAGTAGCTAATATTTTTCGAGTGTTACTGCACACTGGTGTAAATAGATGTATTTTTTGAAGGTACCCCATTTGCCTCCATACCACCCCCCACCCCCTGTTAATGGGCTTCTTAAGTTCCCATTAAGTTTCTTTTCACAAATTATTCTCTCCATTGAAAAAATATTAGTCACACAGAAACTGTTCCAGGGAAACAATTTTTTTTTGTAATTAACAACAAGATATGAAAGCTATACGAACGATGCCAGCAAGAAACATTCATATCTGGAAAGCTGTAAATTATTCTCGATTGTCAGTACTGTTTCCAATTGTACAAAACAGATTAACAATTCAATGTTTATTCACCGTCATATATAATTTAATTTATACTTGACAGGGATTTAGACAATTCTGAATATGGAGAGCTTTCTTTGAAGGAAAAAAAAATATTAGAATGAATGTACTTTAGGGAATTCAGATATAAATGATGGGAATAAAACACTGATTTATAGAATAGAAATTTCCTATTTCGTTTTTTTAAATTAAAAGTGACTTAATTAGAGAAATAGAAAATCACGAAATTACTTTAAAACTTAAATAAGAAAAGGCGGATATTATGCTAAATAAAATTTTATACTTAGTCACATCCCCGTGGAGAGAATATTCAACAAAAAGAGATCATCTACATATCTTTGTCTTGAATTGGGTATTGGGTACTTGTACACAAGTACTGGGTACTTGGGTATTGGGTACACTATCTTGTTCTTAAATATGCCAGCTTAGCGCAATAGGCTAATATAGTATTATATTGGGAAAACAAATGCCAAATGATAAGGGAAAAATTTTAACTCAGCAAAGACTTAGTTGACGTGATGATGAGGAATACAAAATTAAGCATCATATGGATTTATCCAAGATTCAACATACAGAGCCTTCCTTTGAAAGGGGGGG
>NC_142813.1:13203398-13253398 GCF_049724085.1 Artemia sp. Qi Xiang Cuo | reverse complement strand
TAAAGTGACTAAAAACCAGCTTGAAAGATGTTAAAAAGATAGCTTCCAGAGAATTAATACTGTAAGAATGAGGTTCCCCGTGGCAGACGACCGTCAGATACCTTTATCTGATAAATTTTCCAACATAGGATCTCCAGATTAAAACAAATAAAAAAAGCAAAACTAAGAAACCTTTAAACAGAAAAAATTGACATTTATTGTCTAATTACCTAATTTAAATTTTATCAAAATCAGCGAGCTAAATCAATCTAACTAGTTTATTTATTTTTACTTAGTTATAAATTCACTTTAGGCCTTTTTCAAAACTCAAACACCACATTAACAAAAGCCAAAAAAATTAAGCTTCTTTGCCTAATTTTATGATAATTAAATTTCCTAATTTAAATCTAACTAGATTTTAGTCTAATTATCAAATCCAACCTAAGTTAATCTAGTTAAGATTTAACCTAGTTGCATTGGATTTTAATTAGCTAATATATATCAAACTAGTTTATCTATTTGTAGTTAATTCAAAATTTACTTAAGGCTGTTCTAAAATCTAGGGACTCAAACACATAGATAAAGATAAAGTAGATTAAACAATTTTTAGATTAGAAATTAAACAACTATCTAATTTAAAATTAATGAAATAAAATCTATTATACTAACTTAATTACCTTACGTAATTTTAATTAAATAATACTTTAAGCTATTCTTCAGTGTCACACAAAGAAAAAATATTTAACCCAATTACAAGCCTGTAAATTTAAATTGAACTACCAAATTTACATCCAACCAAACAAGGGTGCCGGCAGAAAATTTTACCGGGGGGGGGCACACGCGTAAATAGCCATGGTGGTTAGGTGACAGCTTGGGTGGTTTAGGGCACCAAACTACGATTTTACCCCAAAGAGGACGAATTTGCAATCAATTTCAAATTCTGAGAAGCTAATTGATTTGAAAGTATAAAAAAACTATATTTTAGGCTTCCCAGATGCAAAAGATGTAATGCCAGTGACGGTGGCAGTACTGGATTCAACCAAGTTAATTCGCTTTATTTTTAATGAAATTAGGCTACGTCTGGTGATCTGTAATTGCATATCAGCTATAATGAGGGGGGGGGGTAGTAATTGTTTAGGTGGGGGTAGGGTAGATTCCTACAAAAGTACATTTTAACGGACAAAATGCTTACTTTTCCTGAGGCTTCAGATAAATGTTGAAAGAGGTAGGAGGAGTAGGAATTAATTAAAATGTTTCTTTATGCAGCTAAAATGTTACATTCCTATATCTAAAGGCACATAGGTGGAAAGGGCAAAGCAGGTCACCATCAGTCCCGCCGGAAAATTTCTTTGGGGTGGCAAATACTGCTAGGAATTTAGTTTTCAGCAATTTTAAATGGTAATATTTTTCTATTTATATAAAGTACTTCGATTTCTTTAAACGAATGTATGTAATGTATTTATCGATAAGAAAGAGATAAAGTAAGGAGCAACATTAAAACTTAAAATGAACAGAAATTACTGCGTATGTAAGGGGGGAGGCCCCCTCCTCAACACCTCGATCTTTACGCTAAAGGGGGTGGAGGTTGCATGCCCCCTGCTGGTGCCCATGCAATCTAATCAAAAATAATCTAACTAGTTTACCTAATCTCATCTAAAGTAAACTTTGCCTAAAACTATTCCCCAGACTCAAATACCTTAGAAAAATCACTAAAATCCATTATATTCTATACCAGATGATCGTTATATTAATATAAAAAAAGCGATATATCTTGTTATTTAGGTCAATAATTAATTAAAAAAAAATTACTTGTAGAAGTAAATATCCAAGTTCCAACTTAAAAAGAATAAGAACTATTACTTCATAAAATGTACAAGATTCCACTTGAATCTTGTGAAGCTATGGAGCCATCCATTTGATCGATCTTCTCTTTGCCTAATATCGCCTCTTCACCTTCATATATACCCAGACTAAGCGACTCAGTCTTCGCAACTTTATTTTCAATCCTATTCTTTCTCCTTGAACTCTCAAAACCTCACAAAAAATTATTCATTTTGACAACCTTTTCATCTAGGAAACTTAAATCATAAGCATAATCTAGATCTAAAAGAGTTTTACTTTCCCAGTTGATTCGTTCTCTTTCAAAGCTTTTGCAGTGCCCCTTAGGACCAAGTCCATCAAAATGATCCATATAAATAGAAATAAGACACACATGTTAATTCTTGCCAGAACTTATTTCTAGATTGTTACCAAGTGTATAAATATCAACTAAAAGTAACAAGCAGAATAATTACTCAAAACTGAGGATTATAATATCCCCAAAATATCTCTCAATAAGTATTTACTCTTGTAAGCACAATCTTGGAGGACAAAAAATAAGTTTCTCAAATGTTTTTGAAGCACAAAAGAAACGAAATAAAAAAAAAAAAAAAAAAAAAATCACTTTCATCAAACCTTTTTTCATCAAAGGACTTGAAATTTGGAAAACAAAGCCAAATAATTGTTCTCAACGGAATTTTTGGAAAATTTTTAGAATAATGATTATTCTGTAATTATTTTCAACCGCTCACATCACCTTTGCGATGCTCAACATTTAAAATCTCCCTTATCCAACTTACTTCTTTTTATTCATCCTCAAAGTTTATTTCGTGAAATACTCTGGAGGCTAAAACGCTTTTGAACATAAACAAGTTGCTGAAGTATAGCAATTGTGAGGAAACTGAGGCTAGTAAATCATTATAGAATACGGACAGCACATTTTTTTCAGAGTCAATGACATATAGCATACTTCCTTTTTTCACTTCTGGATACAGAAATTTATACTTTAACGCTTGAATAGCAGAAAAGAAATCTTTGTCCTGGCTAAAAGAAATAAAGAGAGAGGATTTACTTTACCATAGTTGTGTGATATGCAGGTCGTGGTAAACGTAATATATTTTTGAGGCACTAATGACATTCAGTGATTTTTATAAAAAATTAAAAAGATAGATGGCTAGGATGGAGGAAGATAGTGCATAGGTGTGTTGGCCTCTGGTGGCTTGATGCTACAGTGAATTAGTAGTAGTAGTAGCAATCAAATAATATATATTTCGGCTAGTTCCTTAAAAAAATTAAAATTGGAAGCCCCTAAAGTGAAAGTGCATCTCGAAGGGCTAAAGCAGTCGCATCAATTCACGAAAAATTAATGAGGAGTGGGACATATTGTTTTTTTCTTCAAAATCTAGAAGGGACAATTTATGATTTTTAACTTTTCCAATAGAAATACGGGAAAAGACGTTTTCCCAATGGCAATACCAAAAAAGGCCATTTATATGAGAATATTACCCAAAAAAGGAGTTTTTCAAAACCTAGGAAGGACACATGCCATCCGCTGCCATTTTCCTTCCCCTTTTCCCAATTGATGGCACTGGGCTAAAGCAACTTCCAATTTTGGAACTGCAGAAATTTATAATTATGCTCTAATTTCATTGTTCTTTAGTATTCTTTGACGTTTTCTACATGTTTTTCGAAAGGCAAAAACGAAACCCCCCTTCACAAGCCCGACCAATATTCAGGTTGATCAGAGGTCTGTATTCTAATCAAAGCAAGTAAAATCGAAAAAAAAATCCGCAGTTGGATTCTTAGAGAGGAGAAAAAGCAAGATTTACTGACTGCTGACTGCTTATCCAACAAGAGTTCCCTTCGAACCAGTGTGGGTGTCCGGCTGTCACAAATGGCACCTTCACATGGACCGCCTTTTCAAAATGACCCGCCCCTGATTTTTTGGCCATGCCCCCTGCTTGCTTCGCTCACTTAGGTTGGTTCATCAGACCTTTAAGATATCTGAGATGCAATCTAACTATAAAATGTTTACTTTTACAAAACTTTTTTTTCTACTTTTGTTTTTGACAAAATTTTAGTGAATGGTCAGTCGTTTTCAACTATGGTTTCAGTTTTTTTCTTCCAAATTCTATATGGTTTTAATTCTATATAGTTATTCTATAACCTATTATATTATATATGGTTGTTTACTTTATGTTTTTGCACCGATTTTCAATATATTTGAATTACGCTATATTTACAATGACTTTTCACGCGTTGTGTAACTTTACGTAGGGCGCTGTTTAGGGGAATACCCCCTAAATACTAAGCTTACAAAAAAATAACGCTCTGTGCGCATACAACTCACCATTTTGTACATTACTAGATATTCATAACATAAAATTTAATTTTTAACACATTATTCTGTTCTGTGGCAAAACTTAAGGCCTTTTTCTAAAAACGAAATTTGGACTGGATTTATCTGTAATATCTATAATCAACATAATATCATGGTTTTAAATTGGTTTAGCTATATCTAAAGAAAGTCACGTGAAACTTTGGTTTATCGGTAAAACCATGCTTTGCGGAAATACAGAAGCCAAATTTGTCGAAAAAAACGTACTCTACTACTACTACTACTGACGCCTCATCACATCATAAAGCTACCTGAGCACAGAGGGGAACCATGGTGGTATCTTGGTATTATTCAGCTCTGGGGTTTCTAATATATATACATATATATATATATATATACATATATATATATATATATATATATATATATATATATATATATATATATATATATATATATATATATATATATATATATATATATATATATATATATATATATATATATATATATATATATATATATATATATATATACCATAGTTGTCAAAACGAATATAGTAGAGAACAAAGCATGGCCCATAGTAACCAAAAACTGAAAAGCGCGTTAAAAAACAGTCTAGTGATAAATAATTGTCATTTATAGCTGATTTAGGGATGGTATCTATTATTTCGATTATTTTAATAGTGAAATGTTATTTTGAAACACACTTATGAGAATTTCGAAAAATAGCTAGAAGCCCGGAACGGAAAATAAAACATTTGATTCACTATTGCCAAATACCCCATACAGGAAGCTTGAAGCCCCTACCTTGAACAAAAAGAATTTTTTTTTTTTTGCACGGGTAGGACTCTTTTTTTCATTCTTTTTTTTTGCATTTCTTCTTCACTGCTAGCAAGGCACTGTGGAACAACACAATGAAGAATATATATCTAATGAAGAAACTTCTTTATATAATTAACGCCTGTTATGAATATAGACCAAAGTACTTACAAGCCATAGGCAGTACTGATCGCCAATGAAGTTAGAGGCCGTCTATTTTCCCAATCGACACTGCCAGTTGGTAATGTAATTACTTCAGCTTGATACCCTGGAGTCTTTCTCACCTGACCAGTTTTGGGCCGTAAGAACCCTACCTGAAAGGAGAACATCAAAATGAAAGAAAAAGGAACTGTCAAACATTTTTTAACAGTCAAATAAAAAAAGATATAATAATTTTATGGTAAACATAGATAACAAAGAAGTAATGCATCTTGTATTTTAGCCATTCAGAAGCCAATTATACTAATTCCACATTTAGGTTTTGAAAAATATGAAAATATTTCCTCCTCCGGTGTAAGCAACTCTCTCATTTGAGGGGATTAATTATCCAGGAGGGGGAAGATAGGCTGCTTTGTGAGTTAATGAGGTCTAGGACTTCCCGTTTTACTGTGGCAGTAGGAAATTTTGTATTGATGGGAAGGATGTCAAATGAAGTGTAATTTTGCTTTAGTATTTGTCTTTTTGTATATGGCTTTAATTAGCTTTTAAATACAGATTATTATTATTATTATTGCTAAGTTACGTTATATAACGATTTTTATTCAATTCTAAATTATTCCATGGTTTTACTAATATGGTTAATTGCTAACACCCGTATTTCATTTGCATCAACTTGCAGATTTCTCTTGAGCAGCTGGAACGGAAAATGAATTTTATGTAGGACAGAATTAGCAACTGCAGCAAAAAGATCACCTTGGAGGTTTTTCCAATCCCTGTAAAATCGGGCCTGAGTCTGATGTGGTTGTGTGGTAAGAGTAGATTGAACAAGAGGGCAAGAAATAGATGCAAATATTGGAAGGTGGTCTGATAGTTGAAGATCAGTAAGACGTGAACAGGTGACACTTGGAGATTTATAAAAGAAACCGCATGGTCGAGGTTCGATACGTGACTTGAATGGTCTGTGTAAGTGTAATCGAGATCTTTCGGCAATATCCTAAGCCAATCGTCAAAAATACCAGACCAAATAGAAGTACGCAAGAACGAGGCGTCCGTTAAATTACAGTTAAAATATCCTATAATAATACAACACTTACCTAATAGTCGAACCTTTGAAATGCAAGACCCTAGTTTCTCACACGCAAAAGTAAATAAAAATTCCGATCGGTCTTTGCGGTAATCAGTCGGGACATAGATATTTTACAATAAAATACTCTTCTACACGGACAGCAAGAAAAAAAAAAACCCATGAATCAAAAATACTCAACCGACACGAGGTCCTAACAAGCATTGCATTATAGCAAACCTTTTAGCCAAACCATGGAATAATTTTAAATTTCTTAAAAATCCGAAGAAACCATTTTTACCAGTTTTATCGTTCATTTACGAGGAAAATTCAATTATGACTGCTGTTAACGAAGTGAACGCAAACAAATACATACTCCATAAATACACATTTGAATAAATGTATACAGTCAAGTTAAAAATACATAAAAGTAAAAATTCATGTGTAAAAATATATACGAGTGAACATAAAATACGTATAATTCATGTGAGTACAAATAAAAACATATAACCCCTAATATCAGGAATTACTAGCGATATTTTATGTCATTAATTAAACAAGAAAAGATTTTCTAGGAAAAAAAGGGTGATATTAAACCAAAAACGATTAGAAACAAATTGAAATAATAACTCAAACTTAAAAATCGCAGAAACTACTATGAATGAAACCTAACGAACTAAAACTGAATAAAACGAAACTGAAATGAGTGAAACTGAAAATCAACAAAATTTATCTCAAATAAGAGTAGGATCAACCCATTTAAAAGGAACGGTTAGGACGTAGTTTTTCCCTAATCATAGCATTAAACGACTGAATATTATTATTTTGTTATTTTTTATATCCTTCCCTGAAGTTGTCATACCGTTCTCCTATTTTCCCTGTTTTGACACATCTTCCTGTCTCGACTTGTACAAGGCTGGGGACAGGGGAATTGTTTCTCTAACCCTAGGGACTGGTGATGAAAAACGATTATTGGCCATTCTGGCTTCGTAAATGTAATAAGGAACTATTTTTATCAGTATTATTGGTCTTTTACGAAAAAAGGTGTAAAAAACTTCAAAAGAGTAATAAAAGCGATATAAGCACATGCATAGAAAACTTAGGTACTTGCATGATAAACGCCCTACTGTTCAAGTTGTTCATTCATTGACGCATTATAGAACCGTTTTTTTTTCGTTAGTTTCTTTCAGCTTAGTGTGAAACAAGACAAATACAAGTGATAGAATAGATGGAAAGTATATAATTTGGGCTATATATTTGCATATTAGGGGAGAGGGGTAAAGTATTTGGGCAGTGTGAAGTTAAAAAACAATTCTTACTACATAATATGCAGAATAATTGTACCTAACACACTAGGCATGCAGACCCGCTACACTTAAGCCCCACCCCACCTACCCCCGCCCCTAATGTGCAAATATATAGCCCAAATTTGTTTCTAAAGTGTTATATTTTATCTTACTGTAGTATATTTAATTAGGTTTGGGTTTTAGTGAAATATATTAGAAGAGCATTAAGCAGGTCATATATTATACAAGTACAAAAACTTAATATATTAATAAGATAAAATTGATTATGAAAGCTATTCAGTAGCAATAAAATGGTGATTAAAAAAACCTGAAAGTACAGTTTTTAGGGTAAGTGATCATGATCAGAATCAAGGACAGTAGGTCATAAAATGTTATCAAGGATTCACAGTTAAATCGAGCGAAGGGAAGTTCAAGTTGACCCTGCGTGAATAAATAGATGAATTCGTACTTGCTTGCAGTTGTTTTCTTCTGCTTGACCTTTTCCATTTTGTTTCTTGACAATATCAAAATCGGATTGGAAAGAAGAGCCAATGTCTGGGGAATCGCACACAACTGGAACCTCTATAACCTGCAAAAATACACGTGACAAAAAAGAAAAGATCACTTTTTGATCCTGGTACTCCTGATACTTTCTGCTTCTATTTGGAAGATTTTACAAGCCCTTCAGCTTGTCAACTCATAAAAAACTATTTTATTAATAGTAGATATCTACCGATATAGAAAAGAACAACCTTAAAGCAAACATGATATTACCACCTTATTTTCCCCCTTTACGGTCCATTCTTTACTTATTATATTTTTTATTGCTTGTGCAGGACTAATATAGCCCTTCAAAAGAAAGTAGACAACTTAGCTGCCTGACAGGGTGAGAAATACAACACGACGATACCAAAGGTTTTATGCCGAGAAGCAGATCAGTTCTATGGTATACTATGAAACTTGCAAGATAAATACAAGTGAAAGTTGCTTATTATAAGGTTCTGGTTCCAGAAGCACAGAAATAGCTGTCAGAGCTCATACGTGTTGCTGTCGTTTCAAATAGCGGTCATTTCAAAGACATTTGATGATTAAAGTAAGTCCGATTTCTAACAAAGATTTCTACTAAGCTTCAAACTTTTGATTTTCTTTTTTAAAGTTTTTGAATTGTTATAATCCCTTGTTAAAATATATACAACAATTTTTGCAATTACCAGTTTTTTGCTCTTTGAGAAATTTAATGTCTTTTCATACTGTGTCTGTCCAAATATATTTGATTATTAAAGCTAGTCTGATTTCTAACAACGATATCTACTAAGCTTCAAACTTTTGGTTTTTTTTTTTAAGGTTTTTGAATTGTTATAATCACTCGTTGATATATATACAACAATTTTTTCAATTGCAAGTTTTTTGCTCTTTGCTCAATTTAATGTCTTTTCATACTTTGTATTTTAAAATATATTTTATTATTGAAGCTCAATCCTTAAAAAATTAAGTTTTTTGAATTGTTATAATCCCTTGTTAAAATATATAACAATTTTCGCAATTACCAGTTTTTTGCTCTTTAAACAATTTAATGTCTTTTCATACTGCATATTTTCAAAGATATTTGATTGTTCAAGCAAGTCCGATTTCTAACAATGATTTATACTAAGCTTCAAACTTTTGATTTTCTTTTTTTAGGTTTTTGAATTGTTATAATCCCTCGTTAAAATATATACAACAATTTTTGCAATTACCAGTTTTTTGCTCTTTAAGCAATTTAATGTCTTTTCATATGTGTCTGTTCAAATATATTTGATTATTAAAGCTAGTCCGATTTCTAACAATGATTTATACTAAGCTTCAAACTTTTGATTTTTTTTAAGGTTTTTGAGATTTTTGTCATCCCTTGTTAAAATATATACAAATATTTTTCCAACTAGTTGTTTTTTTCTCTTTACGCAATGTAATATATTTTCATATTGTCTGTTCAAATATTGTTATTGGCTCAAACCTTAAAATTAAGGTTTTTGAATTGTTATAATCCCTTGTTAAATATGTAACAATTTTGCAATTACCAGTTTATTGCTCTTTAAGCAATTTGATGTCTTATACTAAGTCGTTCAAACTATTTGGTTATTGAGCTCAAACTTAATTAAGGTTTTTGAGATTGTTATAATCCCTTGTTAAAATATATAACAATTTTTCCAATTACCAGTTTTTTGCTCTTTAAGCAATTTAATGTCTTTTCATACTGTGTCTGTTCAAAGATATTTGATTATTAAAGCAAGTCCAATTTCTAAGAGCTATTTCTACTAAGCTTCAAACTTTTGTTTTCTTTTATAAGGTTTTTGAATTGTTATAATCCCCTGTTAAAATATATAATTTTCAAATATTTTTGCTCAAGCTACCTAATGTTTTTTGCTCTGTTACGCAAATGTTTGAATGTCTTAATTCATACTGTCATATCTTGTTCAAATATATTTGATTATTCGCAATGACCAGTTTCCGATTTCTAAGCAATTTGATGTCTTTCATACTAAGTCTGTTCAAACTATTTGATTTTAGCTAACCTTAATTAAGGTTTTTGAATTGTTATAATCCCTTGTTAAAATATATAACAATTTTTGCAATTACCAGTTTTTTGCTCTTTAAACAATTTAATGTCTTTTCATATTGCATCTGTTCAAATATATTTGATTATTAAAGCTAGTCCGATTTCTAGCAACGATATCTACTAAGCTTCAAACTTTTGGTTTTCTTTTTTTAGGTTTTTGAATTGTTATAATCCCTTGTTAAAATATATACACATATTTTTCCAACTAGCTGTTTTTTGCTCTTTAAGCAATTTAATGTCTTTTCATACTGTGTCTGTTCAAAGATATTTGATTATTAAAGCAAGTCCGATTTCTAACAACTACTTATACTAAGCTTCAAACTTTGGTTTTCTTTAAGGTTTTTGAATTTTTGTAATCCCTTGTTGAAATATATACAAATATTTTTCCAACTAGCTGTTTTTTTCTCTTTACGCAATGTAATATATTTTCATACTGCATATTTTCAAAAATATTTTATTATTCAAGACAGTCCGATTTCTAACAATGACTTATACTAAGCTTCAAACTTTTGATTTTCTTTAAGGTTTTTGAATTTTTGTAATCACTTGTTAAAATATATATAAATATTTTTACAACTAGCTGTTTTTTTCTCTTTACGCAATGTAATATATTTTCATACTGTGTACTGTTCAAATATTTTATTATTCAAGACAGTACGATTCCTAATGATGATTTCTACTAAGCTTCAAACTTTTGATTTTTTTTAAGGTTTTTGAATTTTTGTCATTTCTTGTTGAAATATACATAAATATTTTCACAACTAGTTGTTTTTTTCTCTTTAGGCAACGTAATATATTTTCATACTGCGTATTTTCAAAAATATTTTATTATTAAAGCCAGCTCGATTTCTAATGATGACTTACACTAAGCTTCAAACTTTTGATTTTCTTTAAGGTTTTTGAATTTTTGTCATCCCTTGTTAAAATATATACAACAATTTTTGCAACTACCTGTTTTTTGCTCTTTACATCAATGTAATGTCTTTTCATACTGCAGATTTTCAAAGATATTTGATTATTCAAGAAAGTACAATTTCTAACAATGATTTATACTAAGCTTCAAACTTTTGATTTTCTTTAAGGTTTTTGAATTTTTGTCATTCCTTGTTAAAATATATACAAATATTTTTCCAATTACCAGTTTTTTGCTCTTTACGCAATTTAATGTATTTTCATACTGCATATTTTCAAAGATATTTTATTGTTCAAGAAAGTCCGATTTCTAACAATGATTTATACTAAGCTTCAAACTTTTGGTTTTCTTTTTTTAGGTTTTTGAATTGTTATAATCCCTTGTTGAAATGTATATAACAATTTTTGCAATTACCAGTTTTTTGCTCTTTGAGCAATTTAATGTCTTTTCATACTGTGTCTGTTCAAATATTTGATTATTGAAGCTCAAACCTTAAAAAATTAAGGTTTTTGAATTGTTATAATCCCTTGTTAAAATATATAACAATTTTTGCAATTACCAGTTTTTTGCTCTTTAAACAATTTAATGTCTTTTCATACTGCATATTTTCAAAGATATTTGATTGTTCAAGCTAGTCTGATTTCTAACAAAGATTTCTACTAAGCTTCAAACTTTTGATTTTCTTTTTTAAGGTTTTTGAATTGTTATAATCCCTCGTTAAAATATATACAACAATTTTGGCAGTTACCAGTTTTTTGCTCTTTAAGCAATTTAATGTCTTTTCATACTGTGTCTGTTCAAATATATTTGATTATTAAAGCTAGTCCGATTTCTAACAACGATATCTACTAAGCTTCAAACTTTTGGTTTTCTTTAAGGTTTTTGAATTGTTGTAATCCCTTGTTAAAATATATACAAATATTTTTCCAACTACCTGTTTTTTGCTCTTTACGCAATGTAATGTCTTTTCATACTGCAAATTTTCAAAGATATTTGATTATTCAAGCAAGTCCGATTTCTAACAATGATTTACACTAAGCTTCAAACTTTTGGGTTTCTTTTTTTAGGTTTTTGAATTGTTATAATCCCTTGTTGAAATATATACAACAATTTTTGCAATTACCAGTTTTTTGCTCTTTAAACAATTTAATGTCTTTTCATATTGTGTCTGTTCAAAGATATGTGATTATTCAAGCAAGTCCGATTTCTAGCAACGATTTCTACTAAGCTTCAAACTTTTGGTTTCCTTTTTTTAGGTTTTTGAATTGTTATAATCCCTTGTTAGAATATATATAACAATCTTTGCAATTACCAGTTTTTTGCTCTTTAAGCAATTTAATGTCTTTTCATACTTCATATTTTCAAAGATATTTGATTGTTCAAGCAAGTCCGATTTCTAACAATGATTTATACTAAGCTTCAAACTTTTGATTTTCTTTTTTTAGGTTTTTGAATTGTTATAATCCCTTGTTAAAATATATACAACAATTTTTGCAATTACCAGTTTTTTGCTCTTTAATCAATTTAATGTCTTTTCATACTGTGTCTGTTCAAAGATATTTGATTATTGAAGCTCAAACCTTAAAAAATTAAGGTTTTTGAATTGTTATAATCCCTTGTCAAAATAGAGAATCATCATTTGTAACAATTGCAAATTTTCATTTTTTGGGCCTTCTTACTGACATTATATAACTGGTTGCGTTCAAAAAAGTTTTCTTTTTTAAAGTTTTTGAATTGCTGTAATCCTTTGTTAAAATATATACAAATATTTTTGTAATTATTAGCATTTTGTTTTTATGCAATTTAATGTCTTTTCACCCTGCAGTCTTCTCAAAAATATTTGATTATTGAACCTAGCCCGATTTCTAACAACGATAAGTACTAAGCTTTGAATCTTTTGGTTTTCTTTTTTAAGGGTTTTCAATTGTCGTAATCCCTTATCAAAATATCGAAGCATCATTTGTAATAAATGAAAAGTTTCGTTTCTGGTTCTTTCTACTGACATTATATAACTGGTTGCGTTCAAACCTGTAAGCTTAATCACGTAGCGAGTGGATTTTATCTAACAAAAAAACATAATATTTAAAAAAATTTCAGGTATTTTTATAGTTTGAATTAAAACATTAAAATTATTGCTCAGGCACCGTAAATACTTTTGCAGTTATCGCTAAAGTTATTATGTATAATAACTTTAGCGATTATGAACTGAACTTAAAAATTTCTTCAACTTTTTTTCATGTCTTAAAAAGACGTCACTTATGCTTATAAGAAAGAAAATTCGTTAATGATGTTTTTCCCACAACGATTTTTACTAAGCTTCAAACTTTTAATTTTCTTTTTTAAAGTTTTGAATTGTTGTAATCTCTTGTTAAAATATACACAAATACTTTTGCAATTACCAATTTTTTGCTGTTTACGTAATTTAATATCTTTTCATACTAATGTCTATTCAAAGATATTTCATTGTTACCGTAAGTCCCATTTCTAACAACGATTTCTACTAAGCTTCAAACTTTTTGTTTTCTTTTTTAAAGCTTTTGAATTGTTGTAATCCCTTGTCAAAATATATGCAAATATTTTTGCAATTACCAGTTTTTTGTCCTTTAAGCAATTTAATATAAATTCTCCATACATGAAGATCTTTAATTTTTCCACATAAATATGACAAGCGTGACAACGTCATTGCAATACTGATGTATATAATAATGACGTCACTCACATAATTTTTTTTCTTCTAAAATTAAGGCTCTTAACGAATTTTCTCATATATATATATATATATACATATATATATATATATATATATATATATATATATATATATATATATATATATATATATATATATATATATATATATATATATATATATATATATATATATATATATATATATATATATATAAGCGCAAATGACGCAGTAGGTTTTAGGCTTCTGCAGTGAGGCGATACCCAAACTCTTGTTTGTAGTTACTTTTATTCGATTCAAACTTGATTTGCATATTCAATTTAAGTTTCACTCGTTTTAAGATTTCTTTATTCATTTATATTAATATTTATTGTATGTTTGTTCGCATTGATTGTTATTTAATTTCTGTTCGTTTTAAATTTCATTTATACTTTCATAGCAAAATATTTGTTTTCGCTTTCAGCTTGATTTTTATATTCAATCTAAGCATTACTCACTTTAAGATCTATTTATTCATTTATATTATTACTTGTTGTATGTTTTTTGGTCTGATAGTTCATTTAATTTCTGTTCGTTTTAAGTTTCATTTATTCTTTAATAGTAATTTATGGCCGTTTTGAGTTTGAATTTTAACAGGTATTTGAATCTCCTGAGCTTAAGTTTAAAACAGCCTTTACTTTTCTTTGAAAAACTTATTTTTCGGAAAGTTTTTTTTAATTAATTAGTTTAAAACAGTTAATACACAATACAGTGCGCAAGGACGGGGAGAAGTTAGCCACGTCCCCCCCCCTAGCATAGCAGCGTCTCCGGATAAAGATTCATTTCGATAACAACTGAGGAAGAGAGCTCTACGAAGTTTTGTCCCGGGCTAAAGTGGGACGCAACGAATAAACTCTAGTGCCGGAGAATACTGCTTGCAGAGAATAAGGTAGGCAATCTTAATTATCTTGAATAAGCAAGCTGAAATGGAGGGGAATCAGATTCAGCCACCTCAACTTCCGGATGCGTCATATCCCGACGCTATTTCTCAGTTTATGCGTGAAATAAATTTCAAACTGGATTTGATCACACAGCTCTCAAACAGCTTATCCGGTATAGAGGCAAAAATGAATAGTTTTAGTAAACAGCTAGATACAACAAAATCAGAAATTTCAAACGATCTAGCGGAAATGAGGAACAAATTCAGGGAATCTACACTGAAAATTGACTCATTGGAGGCAGAAATAAAGCGTTATAACCTCGTGTTTTACAATTTCCCTGTGACTGGTCCATCCCAGTCGAGTTTGAAGGATGAGATTTGCAAGTTTCTTAGCTGGTGACTCCCGAACCTACAGCTTTCTCGGAGGGACATAAAGGATGCTTTCCGCCTGAGATCAGGCCCTGTAATAGTTAAGTGGCACGACTTGGAAATACGAAATGTGGTTCTCAAGAAAAGTTTTGTATTGAAACAGAACGGCGTAGGGGTTGCTCCGGACTACACTACGTATCAACGCGAGGCTAGAAAAAATTTCAAGCCAGTGCTGTCCCAAGCCCTAGTAAAAGGTCAAAATGCGCGGCTCAAAGGCGATAGGCTTATCATTGAAGGTAGAACGTAAACATACGATTGTGAATGTCAAAAAGTAAAAGAAATGACGGTAAGCCACCCAATTAGGGCCCCTAATCCAGCAAAGTAACTCAGAGATCAGAGGTATAAATGCCGCTAATGTGAATGAAAATAACTAGAGCTCAGTCCAGAATTGCCCTTCAGGTCAGTCGGACTGTTCTGGTAATGAAAGTGACACGAACAGGATAGTTGAAAGAAACAGCAACTTGCCGAAAACAATAGGAACAGGAAAGATCGTAAAAGTAGCAATATTAGCCCCGTTGATAATACTTACAGTCGCACCGCTACAAATGTACGGCAAAGAAATGAGAAGCCATTGACAAGCCGGGTTACTGAAGGGAATTGGCCACCAATTTACAGACAAAACACACACCCGTTCAGGCAGCTACAAAAAATACAGCCTTGGCAGTACAGGGGTATTAGTAGGCCTAGGGGCGACGATTATTACCGGTTAGCTTTCCCCCGAGTGATTACGGAGCCTAATAGCATCGACAAGGCCATACACAAACCCTGAAGTTTGTATCTTGGAATGTACAGGGTATAAAAAATAAGTTAAGTTCTGTGGAAAGTGATTTGTCAAATTTTGACTTTGTAGCATTAATAGAAACCTGGCATTGTCCTAGTGAAACTCCAAAAGTAAGAGGTTTCAATGTGGAAAGTGTATCGCGAGAGTTAGCTTTGAACAATCGTTATTTTGGAGGCATTGTAGTGTTGATAAAAGATGAGTCTTTCAAAAGTTACACAAAGCTGAAAAGTAAATCAGAAAATATTATTTGGATTAGATTAGGATGTTGGGATGGACTGTGTATTGTAATAGGATCGATTTATATTCCGCCTCAAAATAGCTCGTACCGAAATTAAGATACGTGGAATTTGTTGGTAAAAGAATTAGATGAAAAAAGAGCTATTTTGAAAATGATAGATTGATATTAATGGGTGATTTTAATGCTTATACTAGCGATGAATAATTCAAGGTATTCCGTCAGCAGTCCCAACCGTCTACAGAACTTCCAGAGCTAGCAGGGATGAAAAAAGAAGAATAAATCAATGGGGTAGAAGGTTGCTGACACTAAGCGCAGAATCGGGTTTGATGATTAGAAATGAAACATTTGGAAAGGATAAAAATCGGGGTGACTTTACATGCGTATCTGGGGCTAAAGCAAGTTTAATTGATTATGTTTGGGTGGATATTCGCTGGGATCCGAATTACCTTAATGTGGATGTGCTTAACCTAGTAGGATCGGACCGTCTACCGGTATTTTTAGAAATTAGATCAAGGAGTGCTCCCCAAAGGAGGGATATTTCAGGTTAAAGTCGTATTTTTAATAAAATTTTAGACGTCAGATACCTAGGGAATGGTCTACAGAGGAAAATGTTAAATTAAGTGAAGCGTTTTCAGATGATGATGTAGCCATAAGGCTAAGTGATTTAGAGAAGATAAATAACCATGATAGATTGATAGAAGAGTTCACGGAGATTTTACATGAAATAGCAGGCCCAGTTCTAGGAAATAAAGGAGGTTGTAAGGATATAGAACTTTTTGATGAGGGATTTAGAATAAAAAAATTAGAATTGATTAAAGAAATGGAGATTTTGAGGGGAGAGGAAAAAGAGGAAAATAGGGTTCGACTAGTAACAAGATTTAAAAATGTTCGCCGGGAGTATAAACGCCTTTTAAAACAGAAGAAGAGACTGCCTATTCAAAAAGGTAAGGAGTAGCTGATCCAGTTTTATGAAAAGAGTGATACGCGGTCTTTCTAGAGAAAGATAAAAAAAAGGGGCCTCCATAGCTCCGCTAAAAGTAGCTGACCCGAAAACAGGGCCTACATACTACAACGACGCGGTTCAGGAAGACTGTTCGTTTGACTGGTGGTTCAGTGACGAATTATCGAATACAGAGAATGAAACCAGTCTACCACTGAAAGAACACGATTATGATCTGATAAAACCCGCATCGGAAGAAGAAATCGAAGAATGCATAAGCGCCATGGAAGGTGGATCAGCACCTGGTAGCGATGGAGTCCCGACGAAGATCTTGAAACAATTCCAACTTTTATTTATGCCCATCTTCTTGGTTATTTTAAACTCAGTTCTGGCTTCTGGAGAATGGTCCTCGCCGTGGAAAACATCCTTGATTTTGCCGCTATTCAAAAAGGGAGACCCAGTGGATCACAGTATTTATCGACCGATATCTTTAGTACCTAGTCTTAGCAAAATATTATAATGAATAGTAGATTCTAGATTAGCTCATTCGTTAGAAAAATAAAGGATTTTGAACGAGGAGCAGGCATGGTTTCCAAATGGATGTAATGCTATTGATAGGGTTTTAGTCCTACAGGCGCTTGTAGAGAAATATGCAAAAGGGAAGCATAGGTTGTACGTTGCATTTTTAGATCTAGAAAAGGCCTTCGACAATATTGATAGGATTTTCCTGTGCTTAGAACTGTTAAAGGTTTGCTTACCAAGACTTTTTGTTAGGATACTAGCTGATATGTATAGAAAGACATTTGGTATAGTTAAAGTTTTAGGGAAGGGGTTAATGTCGCCGTTTGAAATTAAAAAAAATAAGCAAAACAGGGTAGTAGTATTTCGCCTAGGTTGTTCACGTCGTATGTAAATGATATTGTTGACCATTTTAAAAAAGGTATGGGCCCCTACGGTGTCACTAGAGAACCTGACGTTATCTCTGTTGCTTTTTGCTGATGATGCGGTGTTGATAGGCAAGTCACCAGAGGAGCTTTAAATCTTATTGAGTATATTAGAAGAATATTTAGATAGAAAGAAACTAGTGTTGAATATCAACAAGACCGAGATTGTGGTTTTTAGAGGAATTCGTGTGAATAAAGGTGAAAAAAGGGTATCATAAAGGTGAAAAAGTAAAAGAGCGCGAAAATTTAAATATTTGGGAGTAACACTTTCAGCAAAAGGAGGATGGAAAGAGCATGTAAAAGAGATGATTAAGAGAGGGACAGCAGTTTCAGCTGTCATTTTACGTAATTCAAGGCTTTCAAGTATAAAAGACCTAAAAATGCATAAATATGTTTTTAATTCTAAAGTTTTGCCTACTATCCATTACGGAGCTGAACTCTGGGGGCATGACCAGGCACCAAAATTGGAATCAATTCAGCTGCAACACTTTAAGAGATTAGTTGGTCTTCACGTAACGACCCACAATCAGGCAATAAAAGGTGACCTAGGTATATTTTCGCTGAGAATGAGTAGATTAGCGCAGATGATCCGGTACTGGCTAAAAGTTCTAAGTATGCCAGAAGATAGGTTAGCACAAGCAGCTTATGTGGATGTGCTACGGTCGAAGCCTAAAAGATCGTGGCCGTATCAAACAAAAAGTGTTTAAGATAGATTAGGGTTAGGATCCTATATTTGGAATGAGAGGCTGGGACCCTCAGATCAGGGTGAGCCGTTTTTGGCTATGATTATAGAAAGAATAAAAGACCAGGAAGTCCAAATGTGGACCCAGGCAGTTAAAACATCTGAAACATTGAAGTTTTATTCCCATGTAAAAGAGATATTTGGATTTGAATATTATTTTAAACTAGGACTACCGGGGAGACATTTAGGACTTGGTTTCGGATCCGAGCGAATTGCCTGCCACCAAAAAATAGAAAAAGAGTATTTGAAAGAAAAAGGGTGGCCCTAGATGCAGATGCGGATTAGCCTTGCCCCAGATGTAACCTAGGTATTGCGGATATGGCCCCTATTCTCACCGAGTGCCAGTAACTTTCTCTATTAAGGGAAAAGTATTTTGAGGGTGGTAACTTAGAGTTCCCAGGGATCCTTAAAACGACTGTAAAAAGGACAATCAGGCAGTTATGTAAATATGTAAATGAAGCGTTGACATCAATGAGTGAAACTTGATATTTATGTTATTTTTCATGTGGAGTGTAATTAAGAATATATATATATATATATATATATATATATATATATATATATATATATATATATATATATATATATATATATATATATATATATATATATATATATATATATATATATATTTCAAAGCAAGTGCAAAAACTCGAATCTCGTATATAACTCTTTCCACTGCTGCGCGGTTTTTTTGCAGTCAGAAGTATGTCAAACTTCTATAATTAACTTCAATACAAAATTTTTTAAAATGCTCTATGAGGTTTAGTATTTTGATTAGGGTATATAATATTATAGGGCATGAATCAGTAATTTAGTCGATAACTGTACTATGTTGCAGACTTAATTCACTTTAACGAGGATCACTCTTCCCTATTATGTAAAACCTTTTTTTTTTTTTTTTTTTTTTTTTTTTTTTTTTTTTTTTTTTTTTTAGTTTATCACAGTTTCATTCTATACCATCATCTATAAGAATTTAGACTTCCTAATTTTCTCTCTCTTGCAGAAATTGCAAATCAGCTCAAACAAGAACTCAAAATTCCAGTATGAGTTGGAGTTATTGCCTTTCGGTTTTGTAGAGCACATTAAGAATCGCCCAACCGAAAAGTCATTTGGCTATAGGCTAAAAGAACTCGGCATTAAGGGCTGACTTTTGCGTGACTTGACTTAATATATCTAAAAATGGAAGATATCACGCATATAGTGAGCTACAAGGTATAACATGCATTTAGCCTGTAGGGTCATTTTAACAGCAAAATACTTGGTCGATAATGATAGAATTTACCTGGATTGCTCTGCTTTTTAACCGTTTGCTTCCATGCAAAGGCTTTTACAACTTTATACAATTCCTCGACAGAACTTTTCGCAAATTTTGACCTAATAGAAAACAGGTCAGTGCAGCTATTTGAGAAAATGCACAAATCTAGCACAATGCACAAATCTTTAGCATTTTAATGAAAAGTTTATCCTAAGCCGTCAAAAAAAAAAAAATATCGTTTATTATAATTGGTTAAATGATTTAACGCTTGATTATAATTTATACATTTAACTGATACGCAATGAATTAAAATAAAATATTAAATATTAACTGAATAAATATTTTTATCGATACTTGTATGATATAGCACCGACCAATCAAGTTGTTCATCCATTGAGACATTGTAAACCGGTTTCTTTCGCTAGTTACTTTCAGCTTAGCGTGAGACACGACAAAAATAAGTGACAGAATAGATGGAAAATATATAATTTGGGCTGTATATTTGCACATTTGAGGGTGGGGTAAATTATTTGTACAGTTTGAAGTTAGAAAACAATTATTACTTCATAATATCAGAATAATTGTAACTAACACACCTGGCATGAAGACCCACTGTACTCTACCACCCCCACCCCTTAACGTGCAAATATATAGCCCAAATTTGTGTCTAAAGTATTATATTTTTATCATATGCTTAGGTATATTTCATTAAGATTGACCTAAATTCACTTCTTGAGTGGTCGGCGACATATCATACAAGTACCCTATTAATTCATTTAAAAGTAAAATTAGTTATTTAGTGCAATAATATATATTTGTTAATAAATTGAAAGGAGTGGGGTAGTGAGGTGAAGCAACGTCAACTGAGGATGTGAAGATAGGAAGGGGGCATTTGCCACTTAAATCCTTCCAGGTTTTGCAAAGTATATTTTCTGTGTTATTTTTTTTATTGAAAAATGCCTTTTTTGGTATTTTCATTGATAAAAAACTCCCCCCCCCCCTAGGTTTTGAAAAGTGCATTTTAAAAAAATACATTTTTTGCGGTACTTTCACTAAAGAATGCCTTTTTTTTGCATTTTGACTGAAAAATAAAATAAAAAAAGAAAATTAGAATTGATCCCCCCCCACTATATTTTGAAAAACATATACTTAAATGCACACATGTTAACTGTAAGAGGGAGGAACAAGGGAGATCATATAATGTGGTCAGTTAAAAATTTTAACGGACTATTGCTTGCTAGCTCATGTCATTATTTGTGATATTCATGTTTTCTTGTTGTTCAGATCGCTGTTACTACAATTTCGTTGCAAAAAAAGAGATTTAACATGAAAAATTCACATAAGAACTATTTTTGTGAGCTTTTCAAAGAAATATCTTATTTTTGCCTGTGCTAAATTACAGCTTTATTGCTTTAAAGATGGGAGCTGAGAAGAAAAGCAGGGGGGAGGCATCAGCCCTTAGAAACCTAGAATCATACAAAAAGTGTAAAATACTGTGATACTCGGATAAAAGACTACTTCTTTCAGTCAATTTATTTTGGACCTTCACCCCAACCATCCTGTGGAGAGTTTGCGTATTACTTGATTACTTTAAAAATGGTTTTCATGCTCACTCATCATACCGTCTTCTGAAATATTTAATTGATGACAGGGTTGTTACACCTAGAAATTCACCTTCATAAATTTGGCAAACAATATAAAAGCACGCAAAACTCCACTTAGGCAGCGGGCACACCCAGAGGTCGATTCCAGATCTTGTGGGGGGAGAGGTGAAGGTTACTCGCAGAATTTTGGCGAGCTTTTTACTTCTAAAAATAATAGGCTAGGACTTCGATGTTTTATTTTTGCTCCACAGAGTCATAGACTAAATTCTGTCGACTTTTTTACGCCTGCCACTGAGCCTCAGATGTATTCGGGCTATCATTTAGTAAACTTAGGCTATAAGATACTTTAATCTAATATAGGCTAAAAAACGTAGCGTTTTCAACAAAAATAGAGCGGTATTTATTTTCCCCCAGTTTTAGTCCTATGAGATTTTTCTTCTTTTTTAAAACTCAACACTTGACCGTTTTACCACGTTTACCACATTTGTTGAAATTTGAGAGTTTGACTACATAAAACTAAAAATATTTAATTACTAAATTTGTATAATTACATGCTGTAGAGGTCGCTTGATAAGTAACATGCTAATTTCGTCTTTCAGCATTAATAATTTAAAAATTGAAATATTTGCCAAAAAGCTATATATAAACAAAAAATCGTAGCGTTTTCAACCAAAATAGAGCGGTATTTATTTTCCCCCAGTTTTAGTCCTATGAGATTTTTCTTCTTTTTTAAAACTCAACACTTGACCGTTTTACCACGTTTCGTCTTTCAGCATTAATAATTTAAAAATTGAAATATTTGCCAAAAAGCTATATATAAACAAAAAACGTAGCGTTTTCAACCAAAATAGAGCGGTATTTATTTTCCCCCAGTTTTAGTCCTATGAGATTTTTCTTCTTTTTTAAAACTCAACACTTGACTGTTTTACCACGTTTACCACATTTGTTGAAATTTGAGAGTTTGACTACATAAAACTAAAAATATTTAATTACTAAATTTGTATAATTACATGCTGTTAATTGTCCTCGTTTCCTTTCTTCGCGATTTTTGGTTTATCATGATTAGCCAGTGTGGTCTCAGAAATTATTTAGCTATATATATATATATATATATATATATATATATATATATATATATTATATATATATATATATATATATATATATATATATATATATATATATATATATATATATATATATATATATATATATATATGTATGTATATATATATATATATTCCCTAATTGAAGGATATGAAAGAGAATTATTGAAACCTATTTTCATAATATTTTGCGTATTTTCGTCGAAAAAACTACTGAAAAGTCATATTAATAGCTGTATATGTGAGTTTTTCACTGAGAAGTCTATTTGTTTAAGCCAAGCCTTTACCTTCCTAATTGAGGGATGTGAATTAGAATAATGGGAACGTATTTTCTTCGTATTTTGCATATTTTCGTTGGAAAACACACTGAAAAGCCATATTAAGAGCTATATTTGTGAGTTTTTCACTGACAATTCCATTTTTTTAGCCATTGACCTCTCTAATTGAAGGATATAAATTAGAACCATGGGAACGTATTTTCATCGTATTTATATATATATATATATATATATATATATATATATATATATATATATATATATATATATATATATATATATATATATATATATATATATATATATATATATATATATATATATATATATATATATATATATATATATATATATATATATATATATATATATATATATATATATATATATATATATATATATATATATATATATATATATATATATATATATATATATATATATATATATATATATATATATATATATATACTATCTTTATATGCGAGTAATAGTTGTGTGTGTATGTATGTATGTATGTATATGTGTTCTCAAAACCGGCTCCATATTTTTTTGGGAGAATTGGTATCTTGGGATATTGTAGCAAAAAAAAGAAACATCTAGATAGGTCAGAAGTCTGAGAAAAATCGAAAGAAGTCTGAGAGGAAGAGCCTTAATTTTGGTTTCACTGAAAACAAAACGAACCAGCAACTGAATGAATTGGAGAGCTATGTAATCAGATTTCTGATTTTAATAGTTGCATTCCTTGCAGAAACTCTTTGAGACTTACTGGTTGTTGACGTGTCTGATTAAGTGAATAGGAAAGTGTTACAAGATTTATATTTGGGACTATTAAAGTATTGGCTTTTCTTATGAGAAAACTGAAATACGACTCATGTATTCTTAAAGCACCTGAATCCCTGTTCAAAGCTGGACCTTAATTCTGGTATTTATAGATCTCGACAGCTTCTCTGTAGTGCTGGACAATACCTTTGTCATGCGATATTAGGCTAGCTTGATTAAATAAAATAGTATGGTCTGGGTTTTCAAAAATGTGCTCTGCAAGGGCAGAGTCAAAATTTTCTGTTTTCCCCCCTTTGTAAGTGTTTTATTAATTGAAGTAGAGTGCTGAGTTAATTTATCCGTAAGTCGCTGATCAGTTCTTCCGATATACCAAAGACCACACGAGCAAGGAATTCTGTAGGCACCGGAACTTTCACCTATTGGGATAGGGTCTTTACCTTGATAAATTTGGGAACTGATAGTTTACCTTGATAAATTTGGGAACTGATAGTTTTTCCAGCTCTGAACCCAGAGCACGGTACTCGGCACGCGGCAGGCTTCTATACATAAATTCTCACTGTCACTTGTCTTCTAAACGCACATAATTTGAGCCTTTTCTTGATGTCATGACGTCCAAATGGACCTTAAATTAGAACTGGTGCCTTTGTAAAATTACATTAAATAATTGGAACTTTTGCCTCGGGTTGTCTTTTGTCATTATGAAGGACATATCGCCGAACCTTTGTTTCGTTCAATTGTTCAGGTGGTGGGACAAAAATTTCTTTTTCTTCCAATGATTTATGTAGTCTATGTTTTTTATTTTCAAAGGTATGGTAGACATTGACGACCACCTTCGTATCTTTTAATAGTTCAGGTGGGGGGACAAAAACTTCTTCTTTTGCCTTGGCTAGTTTTGCCTTGGCTGTAAAATTCCGTTTCTTTTTATTGGAACTTTAACTTTTGCCTCGGATTGTCTTTTGTCATTATGAATGACATATCGCCGAACCTTTTGTTTCTTTTAATTGTCCAGGTGGTGGGACAAAAACTTCTTTTTCTTCAAATGATTTATTCAGTCCGTATTTTTTCTTATCAAAAGTACGATAGATATCGGTGACAGTATCAGTGTATAATTCCAAACCTGAATTATGATTGCCATCATTTCTAATTTGTATGGTTCATTACACCTTAACTCATTTTTTGTAACTACAAAACGCACATTGTCGAACCTTTGTTTTTTTTTTTTTTAAACAAAGGTTTGGGGCATGCGGCAGGCTTCTATATATAGATTCTCACTGTCACTTGTCTTCTAAACGCAGACAATTTGAGCCTTTCCTTGATGTCATGACGTCCAAATGAACCTTAAATTAGAAGTGGTGCCTTTGTAAAATTATATTTTTTTTATTGGACCTTTAACGTTTGCCTCGAGTTGTCTTTTGTCATTATGAAAGAAATATCGCCAAACCTTTGCGTCTTTTAATTGTTCAGGTGGTGTTCTTTTGTTCAGGTGGTGTTTGTGGTGTTTAATTGTTTTAATTGTTCTTTTAATTGTTCACAATGAACAATTAATCTTTTAATTGTTCAGGTGGTGGGGCAAAAACTTATTTTTCTTCCAACGATTTATCTAGTCCAGGTTTATGAATTTACAAGGTATGAAGGCATTGACTACCACCTTTGTTTCTTTTAATTGTTCAGATGGTGGGGCAAAAACTTCATCTTTTGCCTTCGCTTTTCTTTTTTCATTATGAAAGACATATTGTAGAACGTTTGTTTCTTTTTATTTTTCAGGTAATGGTACAAAAACTTCTATTTCATCCAACGATTTATCCGATCCATATTCTTGAATTTCAAATGTATGGTAGGTATTGATAACCATATCCATGTTAAAATCCAAAATCCAATCATCATCGCTATCATTTTCAATTTGTTTGCTTCGTTACACCTCGCCTTATCTTTCGTCCTTATGAAATACATATCGCCGAACCTTTATTTTTTAACAAAAGTATGGCAGGCATTGACCTTATCCATGTCGAAATCCCAGACCCAATCATAATCGCTATCATTTTCAATTTTGACACGTTTTGATCTCGCTGTCCAGGTTGATTTTCATTGAATCGCTGCTTTTCCTTTTTAATTTTGAATCCACAACTTATTTGGTGTCGTATGTCTTCTAACCGCGTGTGTCTTTGCCCTTCATTTTCAATTTTAACACGTTCTAATTGTCGTTTTCGCATATCTTCCAATCACCTGTGTCTTTACTCTTCGTTTTCATTTTTGATACGTTTTTAGATTTTGATTACTTCAAAAAATTTAGCAATGGCCTTTGCTATAGCTGTTCGTATTGATGTTGTCGCAATTGACGGTCCAGATTATCAAATTTCACATCTTAATACGTTTGATAGTATAGCTTTTGGTTCCAAAGAATCATCATTTATAGTAACTGCAACTGCAAATTTTCATTTTTGGGCCTTTAACGATTTTTCTCAGACTTCTGACTTATCTAGATCTTTTTTTTATGCGAGAATATCCCGACATATCAATTTTCCTGAAAAAATATGGATCTATTTTTGAGAAACAGAATAAATACATACATACATAAATACCTACACAACTATTTTTCACATACAAAGATAGTATATACAGTATTGGGAGTACTGTCCCTGGCACTTGGCATGCGGCAAGGCTTCTATATATAGATTCTCACTGTCGCTTGTCTTCCCAACACAGGTAATTTGAGCCTTTTCTTGATGTCATGACGTCAAAATAGACCTTAAATTAGAAGTGGTGCCATTGTAAAATTACATTTTTTTTATTGGATCTATAAATTTTACCTCGGCTTGTCTTTTTTTATTATGAAAGTCATATTGCTGAACCTTTGTTTCTTTCAATGGTTCAGGTGGTTGGACAAAAAATTCTTTTTCTTCCAACGATTTATCTAGTCCAGGTTTTTGATTTTCAAAGGCATTGAAGGCATTGACGACCACCTTTGTTTCTTTTAATTAATCAGGTGGAGGGAAAAAACATCTTCTTTTGACCTGGCTTGTCTCTTGTCATTATAAAAGACGTATCGCCGAGCCTTTTGTTTATTTTAATTGTTCAGGAGGTAGGAAAAAAACTTCTTTTTCTTCCAACGATTATCCAGTCCATATTTTTGATTTTCAAAGGTATAGTAGGTATTGATGACCTTATCCATGTCAAAACCCAAAACCCAATCATCATCGCTATCATTTTCAATTTGTTTGCTTCGTTACACCTCGGCTTATCTTTCGTCATTATGAAATAAATATCGCCAAACCTTTGTTTTTTTAACAAAGCTATGGTAGGCATTGATGACCATATCCATGTAAATATTCCAAACCCAACAATCAACGCTATAATTTTCGATTTTGATACGTTTTGATTCTCGCTGTCCAGGTTGATTTTCATTGACTCGCTACTTTTCCTTTTTAATTTTTGAATCCACAACTTATTTGGTGTCGTATGTCTTCTAACCGCGTGTGTCTTTGCCCTTCATTTTCAATTTTAACACGCTCTAATTGTCGTTTTCGCATATCTTCCAATCACCTGTGTCTTTACTCTTCGTTTTCATTTTTGATACGTTTTTAGATTTTGATTACTTCAGAAAATTTAGCAATGGCCTTTGCTATAGCTGTTCGTATTGATGTTGTCGCAATTGATGGTCC
The DNA here is from genome assembly GCF_049724085.1 of Artemia sp. Qi Xiang Cuo. Classification (NCBI taxonomy): domain Eukaryota; kingdom Metazoa; phylum Arthropoda; class Branchiopoda; order Anostraca; family Artemiidae; genus Artemia; species Artemia sp. Qi Xiang Cuo. Next base: position 13,226,054 of record NC_142813.1, on the reverse strand, counting down.
AGATTATCAAATTTCACATCTTAATACGTTTGATAGTATAGCTTTTGGTTCCAAAGAATCATCATTTATAGTAACTGCAACTGAAAATTTTCGTTTTTTGGGCCTTTCAACAGACATTATATTATGTAAATAACTATTACATCGGAAACTCAGCAATCTTATTTAAGCTATACATGCAATCACATAAGAAAATACTTATATGATGTCATAAGAAATGCTTATATGATGTAATAACACAGTACATGACGTCATTTGCAAAAACCAAAATTAATGCTCTTAACGATTTTTCTTAGACTTCTGACTTATCTAGATCTTTTTTTTATGCAAGAATATCCCAAGATACCACCTTTCCTGAAAAAATATGGATCCATTTTTGAGAAACAGAATAAATACATACATACATAAATACATACACAACTATTTTTCGTATATTAAGATAGTATATACAGCATTGGGAGTACTGGCACGCGACACGCGGCAGGTTTCTATCAATACATTCTCACTGTCTCTTGTCTTCTAAACACAGGTAATTTGAGCCTTTTCTTGATGTCATGACGTCAAAATGGACCTTAAATTAGAAGTGGCGCCTTTGTAAAATTACATTTTTTTTTATTGGATCTATAAATTTTACCTCGGCTTGTCTTTTGTTATTATGAAAGACATATTGCTGAACCTTTGTTTTTTTCAATGGTTCAGATGGTTGGACAAAAAATTCTTTTTCTTCCAACGATTTATCTAGTCCAGGTTTTTGATTTTCAAAGGCATGGAAGGCATTGATGACCACCTTTGTTTCTTTTAATTGATCAGGTGGAGGGACAAAAACATCTTCTTTTGACCTGGCTTGTCTCTTGTCATTATAAAAGACATATCACCGAACCTTTTGTTTATTTTAATTGTTCAGGTAGTGGGACAAAAACTTCTTTTTCTTCCAACGATTATCCAGACCATATTTTTGATTTTCAAAGGTATAGTAGGTATTGATGACCTTATCCATGTCAAAACCCAAAACCCAATCACCATCGCTATCATTTTCAATTTGTTTGCTTCTGTTATAGTAAACCGAAGACTGGGAGGATCAATACAAGATACTAGGGTATATAGGAGTGCTGTTATTGATGTTAAAAGTAAAGATCACCATCTAGTAGTGTCAATTTAAAGCTGTTAGGGCTAATTTAAAGCTGAAATATCGGAAGGTTAACTACCTACCGGGAAGTTATGATGTGAGTAGGCTCAAGGGTAAGAATTTGGGAATAGCTTTCCAGGAACAGTTGAATACCAAATTTGACAGTTCAAAATTCTATAATGTGGAGGATTGTTGGAATGATTTTGTGAAAATAATTTGTGAAGTTGCCGAAGGCGTCTCAGGGAAGAAATATAGAACTGTAGTTAAGAATTTTAGTGAAAAAGCTTTATGTTTAATTGAAAGGACAAAGGGCCTGAACAAGAACTATCTGAGCGATAGATTATATGAAAACAAAAGAAATGTAAAAAAAGTGGAGAAAAAATTGAAACACAAACTAAGGAGGTGTGAAGTGGAGGCCAAGGATAAAATTTCCAAGGATCTGGAGGATACAGCTAGACGGCATAATAGTAAAATATTGTACTGGCACGTTAACAAATTGAGAGGGAGTAGTCAATCCGGACTTGTCCCAGTTAAAGATAGGAATGGGGTTGCAATTAGCGATAAGGAAAAAACTAAAGAGAGATGGGCCGAACATTTTGAGAACTTGCTTAACCGAGATAGAGTTACCTGTTAGCATTCAGACAGTGAAGGTCTCCGGGTGTGAAATGAATTTGGATTAGCTACGTCACTTGCCCAAAGGACGCTGCTTGGATAAACAATTTGGATAATAAGTTTTGACTGATTGCGATTGCAAAAGTGGGCCCTAAGTAATATCTGGATATTACAAATTACGGGCCCTTGCGAGTAAGTTTCCTTTCATGACTTTTTAAGGATTTTTTAAATTGTGCGGCATAATTGTTGAAAAAATAAGAGATGGCTACATCACTAACAAAAGAGCATTTTGACTGGCGAATGGATGAGTTAACTGCTACGATTTCGATGCTACAACAAGAAAATAAGGTGTTGAAGACTGAAAATAAGCTGTTAAAATTGGAACTGATTAAGATGAAATCGACAACACTTTTAGTGCATTTACATACACGGAGAAACAAGATTCTGCTCTGCGGGATCGATTCTCCAAATGAATCTGAAAACTTTCATGATACAGCAAACCATTTTTTCGGAAAAAAAACTCAGGATTGCAGATACTGTTCTAATAGGCATAAGTGTAGCGTATAGGGTCAAAAAATTCACCGCGTCTGATGATGTTGTTGGTCCTAGTCTGCGAAGCGGTAGGAAAAAAACAGTTGAGCCTATTTTCGTGCAGCTCAAGAATTATGATCGCTCATTGATTCTTAAAGAATGTGGTAAACTAAAGAAAACGGGCTACAACGTGTCAACTGACTTACCTGCTGAATTAGGAAAGCGAAGAGAGAAATTATTGGCTCTCGGTTACAAGCTAAAAAATGCAAAGGGAGCAGAGAAGGTCAGTAAGACTCATGTTGTCCAGCTTAACGTGAAACTCTGGCTGGAGACAAAAAAAGTCAAAAAGCTCATAGATGTGGTTTAAATACGATGATGACTGTTTCGATCCGATAAAACTGTTTGCAAAAAACGACCCAGAGGAGGTTGTTTCCGACCAGTAGTTTTGTAATTTTTTTTTTCTCCGATGTTTAATTTTTATGTACGTGATATCGTGAGAATTTTTTTTAATTATTGTTGAATCCGCACAGTAATTCTGTTTTAAGCTGTATTGCAGTGAAGGATGTAAAGCAAAAATTTTTTTTTCTTCTTTTTTTGTTTCATATTTGTTCAATTTTCTTTTCTCTTTTTCATGTTCCCAAAATTCAAGGTATCTAGTTTATTTTTGTTTCCTTTCAGTGTTCCATAAAGAAGTTCAATTGGGTATGTTCATTGTTTTTTACTCCTTGCTCTTCTTGAATTTTCACGACGGACCGCCGATTGTAGTTTGTAAGTGATGACTTTTTCTTCAGCTTCATCCCCGAGAGGTATCAGAGATTTTGATATAGATAGATTAAAAAATTTAGAAGAGTCTTATTTAAATCTCAAGCTTATTTTTGATCAAGAAATTGGTCAAGAAAATGATTTCCATTTGTTTGATGATAAAAATTTTCCTAAAAGTAAATATGTAATTTCTAATTTAATTACTGGGAGGTCTTCTGATTCTCAACTTTCGATATTTCATTTGAATTGCCAAGGACTGTATTCCTCATTTTCTGATCTAGAGTCGTCATGTCGGGAGCTTAGACCAGATTGTATAGGTCTATGTGAAACATTTATTACACAACAAACCGAAAGCCTTTTGGACATTCCAGGTTACACTAGCCATTTTCTCCACAGAAAACAGATGAAAAGGGGTGGTATAGCAATTTATATCCGCGACACACACAAGGTTCAAATTAGGTAAGACCTTACACGAAATACTGAAGTAATTTTGGAGTCGTTGTTCTTAGAAGTATGGCTGTCCCCAAAGAAAAAATTTATTGTGGGTGAAATTTATTGTTCTCCGTCAGGGTCAACGTCTCAGTTTATGGAACATATGGCTCAAGTTCTGGAGCTAGCCCAGTGTAAAAAAATGAGCTTATTCTCATGGGCGATTTCAACATTAACCTCAGTATTCTGCTAACGGCCGAAGCAGCAGATTTGCTAAATAATATGGCAGGTTCAGGCCTATATCCTGCTGTTACGATTCCGACACGGATTACTGAGAGTACGCATTCACTTATCGACAACATATTCAGCTCCTTGCTCCCAGAGTCGGTAGCAGTCCTCGTCAGCGACACATCAGACCACTTCCCCATTCATGCAACACTCGCCCTTTCAGAACCAGATAAGATAAGGTCACGGATCAACCCTATGTTAGCGATTATATGTTTAACAGAGGAAAACTTGAAGAATTTAAAACAGGAGCTAGAGCAATTAAACTGGGATAACGTAATGGATATTCAAGATGTAAACGAAGCATTTGAGTCATTTCACTCGACGTTCTCGGATGTATACTGTAGATGTCGAGGGAGAAACCCGAGAACTAATAAACGACAAAAAGACCAGCCAATTAGCCCCTGGATGACGAATGGTCTTCTGGCCTGTGTGAATAAGAAAAACCACCTTTGGGGAGAGAATAGACGCTTTCCGAGCTTAGCGCGGCTAAAGGAGTATGAGCAATACAGGAAAGTCCTTCAGACTGTGTCACAAAGAGCTAAGCGTTACTATTTACATCAAATTCTGACGGGAAGCGGAATGAAAATTGAAAAAGATTGTAAAATTATCAAATCAGTACTACGTCCAGCCAATAAGCCTTCCTTTGGACCAGCTACCATGGTCATGAATAATAAAAAAATTACCGAACCTACACAGGTTCCCGCATCTCTAAGCACAGTTTTTGCAAATATCAGCTATACCACATCAAATTCCGTCGGGGTACCATCTAAATCATACAAAGATTACCTTGGTCCAAAGTGAATGAGATCAATGGCAGCGAGTCCTGCAACACCACGTCATCTCGAATTAATAGTAAGAAATTTGAAGGAGTATTCTACTGCAGATTTTAACCTTGTCCACACACAGGCACTTAAAGCAATAATGACGACCATTTCTGAGCCACTAACTTACCTTATAAATCTTTCATTAGATAAAGGGATTTTTCCTGAAATGTTAAAAAAGGCAAAGATAATACCTCTTCACAAAGGTGGAAGTCATACAGACACAGAAAATTATAGACCAATCTCAATCTTATCAGTTTTATCGAAAGTCTTTGAAACGCCAATGAAAAACCAGCTTTACAAATATTTAGAGGCCAAAGGCTTTTTTAACAGCCGCCAATTCGGGTTTAGGGCTGGCCATTCAACCGAAGACGCCCTTACTTCACTAAGTTTATTCGTAAACAGAATCCTAGATTCGGTTACTTTACCTGCAGCAGTGCTTCTAGATATTAAGAAAGCGTTTGATAGCACGCACCAAGAAATATTACTAGGAAAGCTGGATCATATTGGAGTTCGTGGCCAAGTCCTAGATTGGTTTAAGTCTTACCTGGAAAATCGTCGAATGTACACAGGAAATGACCATACAAATGATGTCGTAGTTAACTGCGGGATGCCACAGGTCTCTAAATTGGGACCGGTATTGTTTTTACTCACGTAAATGATCTTCAGCAAGTACTGGCTTCTGCAAGTCGTAGCCCTTATTGCTGCAAACTATGTCACCCACAAACGACGCCGGGGTCTATAGTAGAAGCCGAGGAAGAACTAACAACATTTGCGGATGACTCACTTATGGCAAGCTCTGAATGGAACATCAAGTCTCTCAAAACGAAACTACAAGACATTCTTGAAGAAACGTACCTGTGGATGGACGCAAATTGTCTAGTCATCAACATTGACAAATCAAGTGTTTTATTTTTTTCACGTATAGATTCGCTGGCTCCTGATTTGATTGGTATTGACACCTCTCGTGGACTTATCAAGAGACCAGAAAAAAGACACGTTCGTTACCTAGGGGTTTTGATCGACGAAAACCTCTCTTTCAGACACCACAAAGCAAGTATCGAGACGAAGCTTTCAAGGAACCTTGGAATCTCGAGAAAACTCAGACACCATTTCCTTAAAAAAATACTGATCCTGGTTTACAATGCTGTTATAAAACCTCACAGTCAATATTGCTCTACGGTTTGGCAATCTAATTTCAAGACACATTTGCAGAGACTAAACTCAGTTCACAATAAAGCACTTCAAATTTTAGGCCCAACACGGAACAGACTATCAATGGGATCACTTTACAGACTATCTTGCACTGTTTTTTGTTTTAAATATTTTTCAGGAACACTCCCATCACCATATAAAGGCTTATTCACACTAGCATCACAAATCCATAGTTTAAATACACGATCTTCATCAGACATTTACATACCCCCGAAGCCGAGAGCTAGGTCGGAATTTTCTCCTAGAATTGCGTGTGCTAGAGAGTGGAATGCACTTCCGCAAGAGATGAGGTAATATAGGTTTCTCGGCTCCTTTAAAAAGAATGTGAAAAAATATCTAAAAGATTAAATTTTTTTTACTAGATTTATTTTATTATTATTATGTTTAGAATTTGTCGATATTATTATTAATTATCATATTTTAGTTTGATACTTCAAGGGGTGTGAGCGGAGGAGAAGTTGTGTTAAATTTATTGTTATTTGATGGTGGTTCGGGTTGGAAATTGGAGAGGACAGGAGGCCACGCTGTATTTAGAGTGTGCAATTATTACAGGCCCAAACGTGCATCAATGCACAAGGATCTAAGTTAAGTGTATTTTTATATATATTTTTTTGAATTAAAACCCATATTGAACTGAAAAACTGAACTGAAGTTGCAGGAAAAAATATAGAAGAAAATGAAAAAGTTTGTGATACCTTGGATGTGAAGGAAGATTTGTTTTGTGAGGAGGAATCAGCAACAGTACTAAAAGGATTAAAGAATAATAAGGTTCCAGGTGCTGATAGGGTGGTAAATGAGTTTCTTAAATATGGTGGCTCCGAGGTTAGAAATAAGTTATTCAAGATAATGAATATGATTTTTGAAAAAGGGGAAGTACCTAACGATTTTAGAAAAACCTTAATTAAGCCAATATATAAAAAAGGTGATAAGAGTGAGTGTGGTAATTATCGAGGCAATAGTCTGGTCTCTGCAGGTAGCAATTTACATAGTAATATGATACTTTTTAGACTGAGAGATGCCGTAGACAAAGTTTTAAGAGAAGAACAGTGCGGTTTTAGAAAAGGTAGAGGATGTGTCTACCAAATTTTCACTCTTAGGCTAATAATTTAGAAGTGCATGATTTATCAAACACCTTTGATACTCAGTTTTAGAAATTATGAGCAAGCATTCTATTCTGTTGATAGAAGAGATTTAGTAAAGATTTTATCCTTGTATGGTATACCAGACAAATACATTAAAGTGATTAGTGCTATGTACGAGAATAACAGTGCTGCGGTTAAGGTAGGAAATGAGGTTAGCAGCTGGTTTTGTATTAAATCAGGAGTTAAGCAGGGTTGTGTTTTATCCCCCTTGTATGGATTATTTTGATTGGCTTTGTTTTAAGGAGCACAGGAAAAGCAATGGGAGACCACGGAATGAAATGGGGAGGAAAAATTCTCCTGGACTTAGATTATGCTGATGATTTAAGCATCCTAGATAAAAGTGTGAGTAATATGAATGAAGTTTTAGAGGTTTTTTGAGTTCAGGGTGTTAGAATCGGTTTGAAAATTAATGTTAGGAAGACTAAGTCACTAAGGCTAGGAATAAGTGAAGAAGAAAAGGTGACGTTGGGAAAAGAAAAGATTGATCAGGTGGGCAACTTCACTTACCTTGGTAGTATCATTAGTAAAGATGGTGGGAGCAGTGAAGATGTTAAAAATAGAATAGCCAAGGCTCAGGGTGTTTTTTTACAGTTAAAAAAAGTCTGGAAGAATAGGAAGATAAGTCTGCAAACCAAGATTAGAATATTCGAAGCTACAGTGATGACAGTGGTCAAATATGGCTCTGAAGCATGGACGCTCCGAAAAGCGGATGGAGATTTGCTAGAGGTTTTCCAGAGAAATTGCTTAAGGATTGTTCTGGGTACCCGGCTGACTAACCGTATTTAAAACAATAGGCTATACGAAAAATGTGGTTCAATACCGCTCTCTAGGGTTATAATAAAAGAAAGGTTGAGGTGTTTAGGGCACATTGTGCGGATAAAGGATGACAGATTGCCGAAGATTGTTCTTTTCGGCCAACCATCTAGGGCTAAACGGTAAGCAGGTCGTCCCCGTCTGGGGTGGGAGGACGTCATAAAGAAAGATTTAAAGGACATGGGAATCTCGTGAGAGTGTGTAAAGAGGGAGGCTTTGAATAGATTGGGATGGAGGAGGAGCGCGTGTAGCTGTGTTGGCATCAAGCGGCTTGGTGATGCGGTGAGTTGTTAGTAGTAGTAGTAGTATTACACTTCGGCTTATCTTTCGTCATTATGAGATAAATATCGCCAAACCTTTGTTTTTTTTAACAAAGGTATGGTAGGCATTGATAGCCATATCCATGTAAAAATTCCAAACCCAACCATCAACGCTATAATTCTTAATTTTGACACGTTTTGATTCTCACTGTCCAGGTTGATTTTCATTGACTCTCTGCTCTTCATTTTCATTTTTGACTCCCTCACCTGTTCGGTGTCGTATGTCTTATAACCGCGTGTACCTTTGCCCTTCATTTTCATTTTTATCACGCTCTAACTGTCATTTTCGCATATCTTCTAACCGGCCGTGTCTTTGCTCTTCATTTTCATTTTTGATACGTTTTCGGATTTTGATTGCTTCAGACAATTCAGCAATGGCCTTTGCTTTAGCTCTCCGTATTGCTGTTATCTCAATTGGTGGTCCAGGTTGTCAAATTTCACATCTTATCACGTTTGATAGTTCTGGTGTTGATTCCAAAGAATCATCATTTAAAGTAACTGCAACTGCAAATTTTCGATTTTTTTTGGGCCTTTCAACAGACATTATAATATATAAATAACTGTTTTGTTGGAAAATCAACAATCTTATCTATTCTATGCATAACAACATATAAGAAAATACTTATATGATGCCATATATGATGTCATAAGAAATGCTTATATGATGTAATAACACAGTACATGACGTCATTTGCAAAAACCAAAATTAATGCTCTTAACGGTTTTTCTTAGACTTCTGACTTATCTAGATCTTTTTTTGTTATGCGACAGTATCCCAAGATACCAATTTCCTGAAAAAAATATGGAGCCCTTTTCGAGAAACAGAATAGATACATTAATACGTAAATGCATAGACAATTATTTTTCACAAACATATACATATATATATATATATATATATATATATATATATATATATATATATATATATATATATATATATATATATATATATATATATATATATATATATATATATATATATATATATATATATATATATATATATATATATATATATATATATATATATATATATATATATATATATATATATATATATATATATATATATATATATATATATATATATATATATATTGAAACATCGAGAGGGGGGATTTTAAGAAAATTTCCCCAAGAGACAACAGCTCCGTTTTCACGCGTAAAATACCCTAATTTTGGTCCGTTTTAGCATGTATATATGTAAATACATCAGCGACATTCGACCTTTTTAGGCTCCTCAAGAAATGGTTCTCATTATCCCCCCCCCCCCACTGTAAATACTTAAACCAATACAGCTTGATAATACTTAAAACAAAATTAACTCACATTTAAATCTCCGGTTGATTCAACCTTTCTAAATTTGCATAAAATGACATTGTTTGAGGTAATAGCAACAGCCAGCATCTTACTCTCAGAACATAATGCAACATGCGTCACTGCAAATAGCTCTATGTCGCCGGCGCTGCCTGAATCTGTCGAAGATTTGGACTTCCATTTCTCAAAGTTCTTGGTAATCTTCATTTTATACAAGACTTGGAGCGTGACAGACGACGTGTCCCAAAATTTTATAGTACCATCCTCGTGCCTTCAAAAAATTTAGAAAATTTGATTGAAGAATTAAAAGTAAGATGATATGTATACAGACAATAATAGTAGCGTCTATTGGGATGGGGACATTTTTCCATCTAATATTCGCCACTTTCCTACCACCCCCCTATACGAACATTCGAAAAGAATACATGAGTCATATATGCATCAGTAGTGGTTGCATAGCTTTCAGTGTCTATGATGCAGGCAAAATTACACAAGAAACATAAGATTGACAAGAGAAATCGTATGATTGAAGTCATATTTATGAGTACATTTCAAGAGAATAGATTAAATAATCCCCCCCCCCAAAGTGAACGTATAGTTTTTATACCTATTACGTATGTAACATTACAAAAGGAACAAAGCTGAGTATAAAATACCAAGTGTAATTGGCTTATTTATAAAAGGTAGTTGAATTAGGTTCATAATGTCTAAAGGACACTCGAACAACCTAGATCATCACACGATGACAAGACTAATCCAAGCAGCTAAGATAAAGAGTATTACAAAATAACTAAAGTAATGATAAACGACAAGTAAGAACAAATATATACAGTCAGAATACTTGCATCAGTAATAATTACAAAGAGTCAAAAACAAAAGTGAAGAACAAAGAAACACAGGGTTCCAAGAGAAGCGGCAGCAAGATTTAAAACAAAAGTAAAGAACATAGAAATATGCAGCTAAAAGATATACACAGCTAGAACAAGGATATATGCGATTAAAACATAAGCGGCAGTGAGAATTACAAGCAATCGCGAGAAAGCGAGTATCAAAACGTGTCAAAAATGAAGTGAAAAAGAAGGAATTGTGTTGCTAAAAGAAAAGCAACAGCAAGAATCAAAACGGTTCAAAAATGAGAGTGAAGAAGAAAGAAAAATTATGTTCGAAGAACAACGCCATCACAATCTTCGGCGCCAACAAAATATGACACAGAACCAAGTACAAACCTACAAAGATGCCATACGCTATGCAGCTGTTGATTACCTGCTTTGCATACAAGTCCAGCGGACATTGTCCGTCATGAGTCAGCCCAAAAATCTCCATCATCCCTTAGTTCTATGAATATCCACCTTTAGTTCTGCCCTAGGATGGATGGATGATAGACTATCTATCAACCAGGGAAAAAAATATTCAAATGTTTTCATTTTTTACAACTTAAATAAATAAAATATTATTAACATTTTAAGGAATAAATATGAGTACATTTACATAAAACTGACAATGCCTATTCATTTGTATTTTTTTCAGTAAAGTGCAATTTATGTTCTGGCCTTGGGAAGGCATGGGGTTTTGACTGTTAATTTCATAATACCTAGTAGGTAATGTTAATTTCATAATACCTAGTAATGGCGTTAATACACTCATGTCGTTCTGAGTTTGACTCGGTTATTTATCGCAATTTCTATTCATTTTGCGTTTCATTTATTTATCGATGCTGATTTGTGGTAGTTTTACGCTTGGTATATTATTTGATTTTATTTTTGCTCATTTTTGGTTTAATAGAGTTCTTTACTTTTCTTTGAAGAACTTATTTCGTGGGAAAAGTTTTTTTCAATTAATGGCTCTTAAAAAGGGCACTATATCTTCCAACTTCCAATCGAATGAGCCCCATCCGATCCGAAGTTTATATGACTGTCCCTTACATAAAAACCATATATGCCCGGGGAACAACTTACAACTCTTGTACCTGGGCTCTGGAGAGTCGTGTAAAGCCTGAAGCTATTGTTATATGCTCTTTGGAGTATAGTGAGCAAAATGACTACCTCACAATTTTAATCAGATGCGTTTGGGGAAAAGAGGGTGTCAGGGAGGGGGGGGGGCTAGTTTCCCTCCATCAATTTTGACTCTGAAAAGGGAACTAGAACTATACATTTCCAATCAAATGAACTTCCTCTAAAGTTTACAAAACCATCCCTTCCGTAAAAAGCTTGACACTCTGACCATTTCTTGGATTTAAATATTAATATTTTAGATAATAATAAATCAGTTTTTAAAATATATAATAAAACTGATGGTTTTAATTTTGAAGTAATTTATTTCCCGTTCCTCCAAGGCAATATGCATTCAAACATTACTTATTCAGCTTATTATTCTAATTATTTAGGTATGCAAGAATTTGCAGTAATTACACAGGTTTTAAGAAATAGATGTCAAACGCTTAGCCAAAAATTGGTCTTAAGAGGTTTTTCTGCGAATAGAATTAGTTTGTAATTTAAAAAATACAGTTTTCTGTATAATGAACTTTTAGGTAAATATACAAAAAATTATAAAAAAATACTGGAAGATATTTTAATGTAATTTCTCTTTCAGTTTTCTTTTGGGATTTTCGAATTTGTACAATGTTTCCAGACTCGCTTGAAGGATTTTAACTTTATAATTGGTTCCAGAAACCAATAAAGCACTCTGTTCATAACTCACGTCCAGCCCATAGGCTTTAATTATTCCAGAATTGTTTTTAAGTTTCATTGACCCAGGGGATTCCATTAAGGATAAAACTAATCTCATTTTTATGTATTTTTTGAATAGTTTTACTAGTATGCATGTATTTAGCAAGTTTTACCTAACATAGGGATACCATAAAAGAGCTTAGGGTAGACGCTCCACTGTGCCAGGTAAAGAAAGTAAAGCGTCGAAACCCATTTAGGCAGGTGGTATTCTTCTGATGAGCCCTAATGAATCGTTACTACATGAAAATATTTCGTTAGATTTAAGGTGCTTTTGCTTGTAAATTTACAACGAATTACATTTACTGATGACACCTTTGCATAGATTTGGATATTTCGATTTGGTTGACGGTTCGGTTATACTATTTTGTCCTAGGTAATTGGATAGCTGAGTAAGGTTAAAACCTCGCTCAAGTGGGCATTTATCTCAATTACTGGATAAGGATGACAGATCTTTTCTTCTTCTTCTCTATCTCTCTCTCCTATTTTTTTATTAGCCAAGTAATTACCTCTAAAACATTATAAAAAGGTCACTAGAACTTTTGATTACCAATCCAATAAGATCCCTTCGAAGCTTATACAACACAACCCCAAATGCCGTCAAGGCATAACTTACAACCCTTGCCCTGAGGGCTGCATGGGGTTGTTATCCTCAAAGGCAAAATTTCAGGAACTTTCAATTACACTGAACAAAATGTATGAAGCTCAGAGAGGAAAGGAAATAATAAATGATAAATAAAACCAAAAAAGGGTAAAAAAACGAGGATTTTATCAGCCAGTGGTAAAATATGAAGACGAAAAACCAGCAAATATTTCGACTAGGACCTCCGCCAAGTCGTCCTCAGTGCTAAAAAAAAAGAAAAGAAAAAAAAACAACAAGAATCTAACCTTTTAGAGTTCACTCTAGAAGATCTGAACAAACACTGAATGAAAGACCAAAGCCAAAACCAATGAAATAAAGGATTTTACCGAAAAGATTGTGCAAGGATGTTTTGCCTAGCAATACTTTTTGCTCTTCTGCCATTTCGGTTTTCATTAGATATGTTAATAGGTTCTCTTAATTTTTACTGGGTGCAAATATCAAAACAGTCTTTTATTATTAAATTGTTATAAATTGGGCTTAATGAAATGTCTCCGGTGTCCCTATTTATAGCCAAATTCCTGTTTATATATTTATTTTTAATCTCAATTGCCTCTTTGAAAGATTTTGGTAGGCCATTTACAGTAGATATTAAGGTTACCTCTTTAAAAAGCATAAGATGTGTAGGATTTTTAAAAGTATGCTAGGCCAAGGCGGAATTAAAATTGTCATTTTTTTCAATCTCAGGGACTTATCTATTGAAGTTTTGTGTTCATGCAAACGTTCACCAAGTTGTTGATGGGTCCTAACAATGTAAAACTTCCCAAATGAGTACGGGACTCTGTAGACACCCCTACGCAGTATAGGGTCAGTTTTATCTTTTCCTGAGTTGAAAAATTGTTCAACCTTTTGTTCACTTTTGAAAGAAACAGAGAGATTTTGTTTATTTAAAATTTTTCCAAATTTATCACTAAGTTTTGAAATGTATGGAGGAGTGGTGAAAGTTTTTTTCTCAACTAACGGAACGATTGAATCAAGGGGGATGGGCTCCCTATCTTCTTGTTTTATTTTTTTTAATTGTCTATATGTGATGTTTTAAGTGAGGTTTATTGGGTAGCAATTGTAGAATGAAATATATTTGATATATTTTAATTCAAAATTTTCATGATTAAGTGAACAGACTTTTATAACTCTCTCGACTAAAGGGAATATAACCCCTTTTTCAAAGAAGGAGGATGATTTAACGAGAAATGTAGATACCGATCATTATGGGTCGGCTTTCTGTATATAGAAAATTCAAGGCTAGGAGTATTTTTTATAATCAAAACATCCAAGAAAGACAGTTTTCCTGAATCTTCTAGTTCCATTGTGAACTGGAGGTTTGAATCAAAAGAATTTAAATGTACCAAAAAATCTCAAGATTAGCCCTGTCGATGTTCCCAAACAGAAAGAATATCATCAAACGAAACGAAACCAGAGGGATTGTTTTAAGTGGAAAAAATTCAAAGCAGATTGTTCTTTGAAATCCATGTAAAAATTTGCCAAATAAGGAGATAATATCTCTCTGTTTCTTTCAAAAGTGAACAAAAAGTTGAACATTTTTTCAACTCAGGAAAAGATAAAACTGACCATGTACTGGGTAGTGGTGTCTACAGAGTCCCGTGTTCATATGGGAAGTTTCACATTGGTAGGACCCATCAACAACTTGGTGAACGTTTGCATGAACACAAAATTTCAATAGATAAGTCCCTGAGATTGGAAAATAAAAATGACAACTTTGATTCCGCATACATGCATTACTATACATGCACCTAAGTGAAGCTTTAAGCCAAGAGGACAGCATGAAATGATTAAAAATAGCAACTTATGATTCTTCCAATTAACATAAACTTTAAAAATAATGCAATCATCAAATACCCTTGTGGCGGCGCATTGGAGTAAACCATGCCTACTGACCGGAGGATTTCAGGTTCAATCCCGCAAGTCGCAAGGGAATAATTACTATAATAATATTTCGATAAATCTTTAATATCTTTTTAAAATTTATAATATTATTATAATGAAAACCTCAAAGAGTGATCTTTTACGCTGTCTATTTTTAGATAGCCACTTAAAAAAACTATCATTAGCCACCTACATTGACAGTGGCTTCAAATAAGGTTGTATTGCTTAAGGAACTAGTGAAGTAATGCTTCTCTAATATTTCTTTTATTTTTTTTCAATTTATAATATTATTATACCGAAAATTTCAAAGAGTGGCCTTTTACGCTGTCTTATTTAGATATCCACTTAAAATATAAAAAGAAAAAACTATGATTAACCACCTACAATGACAGTGGCTTCAAAGTAGGTTGTAGAAAAAAGGTTAATAAATCGGTCAAAGTAATTGCAATAGTTTTCAAGCACTCACCAACTTCAAAAACAACGAAAAGATGTGAATAAAAACTCCACATACGGGATTTTTTATATTTTGATTGGAAATAAACTATCATTTACCTACAAAAGTCCTCATTAAACCTTGGTTCACAGTATTAATTTTAAGGAAATTAATTCTAAATCTAAATTCTAATTAAATTTAATTCTAAAGATAATTTTATGTGAGATATCCTGTCTAAATTCAAAATTGACCTGTATTGAAACTTGCGATACTGTGTGGATTTTCCTCCGAGACCTTTCTTGTGAATTTATGACCGAAAAAAAGAGGCCAAAGCAATTTTTTCCATTTTTATATTTTTTTTTTTTGCAAATACGTAGTTAAAGAACACAGCACAAAAAAATCGCTAAGGTTCGAATTTTGTTCGAATCACAAATCCCTGAATCACAAAGGCCGTTTAATTAGAATAGATAGCTCTTTTGAAAGTACTGAAAAAAATTTAGCGTAAAGAGCGAGGTATTGACTAGGGGGCGAATCCCGTCATATACGTAATAATTTCTGTTGGTTTTAAGTTTTAATGTTGCTCTTTCCTTTCGGTTGAAAAAACTTGTTTTTTTTTATTTAATTTCTGGTCGTTTTTTTAAATAATGCTGGGAAATCCAGCGCCCCCTTCACAGAAATGTCCCGTTCCCCAAGGAAACACCTCTATGGAAAGATCCTCGCACATAATTCGCCTCCTCCGACCCCTCTCCCACCCAGAAAAAATCCCTCCTGAAAACATCTGTATGCTTCCCAATAACCAGTACTATATGTCAAAAATGGGCAAAGTTCATAACCTGCAGCCCTTCCCCCGGGAACTGTGGGGGACTAAGTCATCCTCAAAGACATATTTATTAGATTTTAGACTATGCTGAACAAAATGGCTACCTCAAAATTTTGATTGGATGACCTTGGGAAGAAAATGATCGTGGGAGGGGGCAAGTTGCCCTCCAATTTTTTTGGTCACTTAAAAGGAGCACTAGAAATTTTAAGTTCCGTTTTAATGAGCCCTCTCTCAATATTCTAGGACTACTGGAACGATACAATGACCCCTGAAAAAAAAACACCCATCCGTGATCTTTCTTCTGGCAAAAAATACAAAATTTCACATTTTTGCAGATAGAAGTTTGAAACATCTACAGTAGATTTTCTGTTACACTGAATCTGATGGTTTGATTTTAATTAAGATTTTATCCCTTTTAGCGGGTGTTTCCCCCTTTTTTTGAAAATAAGGTGAAAATTTTTTTCAGGATAGTCACTTTTGAAGGGCTAGACTAAATTTGATGAGACTTATATATTTGAAATCCGCATAAAAATCCGATTCTTTTAATGTATCTACTGGTATCAAAATTTTTAGAGTTTCGGTTACTACTGAGCCGGGATGCTGCTTACTTACAGTTCGTTACCACGAATTGTTTGATTATTAGCTCCATCTGTATGTACCATTATCATTATCAACTCCAACTCCATGCATCATGATCAACTCCATTTATCTGCCTTCCTTGCCGTAATAACTATAATAACTCCTGAACAATATATGTTCTTTAACTCCACTTAAAAAGCTCCCAGGAAAGCTTTGAATTTATGATTGTTCAGAAATGTGTAATTCAGCGTAAAACTCCTTTCTGAAATATTCCATCCCCTGACTTAGAAATCTCATTATAACAGTTCTTAAACAATGTCAAACTTTTCAATTAGTTTTTACTTCCGGATTCCAATCCTATTTTGTCTTCAAGTTGCATACTACTAGAATAAATTTAATTTATTTACACGAAGGGAACTAGACACTTGTGCCTTTCGGAGGTCATCCGACCATTTCTACTATCTGTAGTTTTTGAGGTTTTCGCATCAAAGCACTTGATAAATTCTTGACTTTACACACACACAAGAATCTTTTCTAAAAGAATGTTTAATACCAAAATATATTAACAAAACATTTTGTTAAAACTCTAGTTAATCTTAAGCAGCCAAATTGACTAAATCGATTTTTGACTGTACATAAGAATGTCTCCATAAAGACACACAAAAGCTGACACTAACTGAACATTTTCACTCACCTCGTCATTCAGTAAATCTAAGTACACAGCTGTGCTGGCTTAGTAAAGAGCAATATATCTATTCTAAACTTTCCCCCAATCCCCACGAATTCTATCAGTGGTGTAGCTAGGGAGGGAGGCTAGGAGGTTGACTCTCTTAGGCGCAGGCTCTTACATGGGGGGGGGGGGGGCTGAGTTTTCTTTTTACTATTTTGTTTACTTAAATAGTGGTAGTGATGATGGGAGGTGGGGCGTAAAAACTGACATTGTTCTCGGTTATTGAATACCCTAGAACGCCTCTGAATTCAACGTCCTCTCTGGAGGCTCCATCAAGTTCTTCTTCATTATCCACACTTTCAAACGCTCAATTTGCATCTCTATTGCCAGAACTACCCAAATGTCACCATCACACTCTATCTCAAGCCTCTATATACCAACCAGCTCTGTAGATTGTATATATGGAATTTGCTTAGACGTATAGAAATTACCATGCTATTTGCTTAGACGTATAGGAATTCCCATGCTATTTGGGGACACTATGTTCCTTCCAATGCTATTTGGGGACACTATGTTCCTTCCTATGCTATTCCAGGAGCTTATGTTCCTTCCCATGCTATTCTATAGGACTATATTTCTTCCCTTGCTATTATATAGGACTATGTTCCTTCCCATTCTATTCTATAGGGCTACGTTCCTTCCCCTACTCTTCTCTAGGACTACGTTACTTCCAATGCTATTTTCTAGGACTATGTTCCTTACAATGTTATTATATAGGACTATGTTCCTTACAATGCTATTTGGGGACACTATGTTCCTTCCAATTCTATTCTAGTACACTATTTTCCTTCCTATGTTATTCTATGGGACCTCTACACGTGATTAAACACGTTTTGAGAGTATAATTGTTTTTTTTTAATCGAAAACTAGAAATGATCAAAATGCGTATTTAGGAATGATTTTGTAGTAAAAGCTGTCTATCACCCATGCATTATCCACTGTTCCATTTCTTTGAACTATGTGCTATCAGGAGTGGTTTCTGACTTTTTTGGACAATTGCCTTTAGTCAAGATTAGTTTGTTAGGAATGTGTCACCAGATAACATTTGTGAATTGGATCGTATTAAGGTGGAGAAAAAAGGGGTTTAGCATTTGCGAATTAGACTATACGAACGATATTAATTAAATAACAGGGAAAAAACAGAGCTAGATAGCATTTGCGAATTGGATCGTATGAAGGTGGAGAAAAAAAACGGTTTAGAATTTGCGAATTGGACTATACGAACGATATTAATTGAACAATAGGAAAAAACAGAGCTAGATAGCATTTGCGAATTGGATCGTATGAAGGTAGAGAAAAAAGGGGTTTAGCATTTCCGAATTGGACTATACGAGCGATATTAATTGAATAATAGGGAAAAAACAGAGCTAGATAGCATTTGCGAATTGGACCGTATGAAGGTGGAGAAAAAAGGGTTTAGCATTTGAAAATTGGACTATACGAACGATATTAATTGAATAATAGGAAAAAAACAGAGCTAGATAGCATTTGCGAATTTGATCGTATGAAGGTGGAGAAAAAAAGGGTTTAGCATTTGCGAATTGGACTATACGAACGATATTAACTGAATAATGGGGAAAAAATAGAGCTAGATAGCATTTGCGAATTGGATCGTATGAAGGTGGAGAAAAAATGGGTTTAGCATTTGCAAATTGGACTATACGAACGATATTAATTGAATAATAGGGAAGAAAACAGAACTAGATAGCATTTACGAATTGGATCGTATGAAGGTAGAGAAAAAAGGGTATAGCATTTGCGAATTGGTGATTATCAGTTAAGGTAACCCCTCGGGGTTGGTAACTCATAGCTTATTTATTACAAATTTGGAACAATATCAATCTATGGAAATGGTTAACGATGATAAGATGGTCCTATGACTTGACCTAGCTTCACTTCTCCGATGTGTTCTGTATAATACACAAGTGGTGTTTGAACAGTATTGTCCATTTACAATAGAGTTTAACGTTATAGTATACTAAAAAGTTGATTCTAAGAGAGATGTAGATGGCAAGAAAAGAATTTTAATAATGGATAGCTTTGCTTCTTCGATGTGTTCTGTATAATATACAAGTGGCGTTTGAACAGTGCTGTCAGTTTAAAATAGAGTTTAACGTTATAGTATACTAAAAAGTTGATACTAAGAGAGATGTAGATGGCAAGAAAAGAATATTAATAATGGATAGCTTTACTTCTTCGATGTGTTCTGTATAATACACAAGTGGCGTTTGAACAGTGTTGTCAGTTTAAAATAGAGTTTAACGTTATAGTATACTAAAAAGTTGATACTAAGAGAGATGTAGATGGAAAGAAAAGAATTTTAATACCTAGTCTAAGGTTATCAGGTCGAAAATGGTAAAACTTAACTTTCAAGTTTTTTGAACATTATAGTTGTTCATCATGGAAAGGCAATGTAGTCTGGGAAAAGGATACCTAGTTTAAGGTATCAGGTCGAAAATGGTAAAACTTAACTTTAAAGTTTTTTGAACATTTTAGTTGTTCTTCATAGAAAGGCAGTGTAGTCTGGGAAAAAGATACTTGGTTTAAGGTATCAGGACGAAAATGATAATAATTCAATTTGAAGTTTTTTGAACATTTTAGTTTTTCTTGATGTAAAGGCAATGTCGTCTGGGAAAAGGATACCTAGTTTAAGGTATCAGGTCGAAAATGGTATAATTTAATCTTAAAGTTTTTTGAACATTTTAGTTGTTCTTCATAGAAAGGCAGTGTAGTCTGGGAAAAAGATACTTGGTTTAAGGTATCAGGTCGAAAATGGTAAAACTTAACTTTAAAGTTTTTTGAACATTTTAGTTGTTCATCATAGAAAGGCATTGTAGTCTGGGAAAAGGATACCTAGTTTAAAGTATCAGGTCGAAAATGGTAAAACTTAGTTTAGGCTGGGAAATTTTTTTAACTAGAAATGTCTGAAAAGTGTTTTGTTGGGAGATGGGGCGATGGCAACCGGTTGTCATAGAGTAGTTATAGTGTGATAGTTTGGGGGCGTATTGCTTACAAAAAACCCGAGTGGATGACTTGAAAATAAAATTTTTAACGAGAAATGGCTGAAGAGTGTTCTGGGGGAGAGATGGGTTGATGGCAGAAGGATGTCTTAGCGTAGTTATGGTGTGATAGTGGGGGGCAAATTGCTTGCGAAAAAACCCGAATGAATGAGTTGAAATAAAAATTTTAACTAGAAATGACAGGAAAATGTTTTTGGGGAGCTGGGGTGATGACAAAGGGGTTTCTTAGCGTACTTATAGTGGGAAAGTGGGGGGTAAATTGCTAGCCTAAAATCTGAGCTAATACGGGTTTTTGACCGTAAACTATAGGTTTTTTTTAAGAAAATTATGGAAAATACAGTTCTCTGGTTCAAATGTGAAACTTAAGTCTATTTTTGGATCGAAAAATAAAACTGTTATCGTAAAATCTGAACTCACAAGGGTTTTTGACAGTAAACTCTAGTTGTTTTTGTAAGAAAATTATGGAAAATACAGTTCGTTGACTCATAGGTGAAACTTAAGTCGCGCACGTAACCTCGTCTAAATTAACCTTAAAAAATGAAATAAAGCTATGTCGACTTTCCATATTTAAATAACATATCCGACACAGGATGTTGAAAAAGCATTTATTCACTCTGATATTTAGTTTTTTTTAATTATAATTGTTGTAACTGATAAAGGATAAAAAATAAATTATTCACTCTGATTTTGTCAACTTTATTCCCATGTACCTGAGAAAGGGATGTTGATATAGAATTTAATCAATCTGATACTTAGATTTTGTCAATTTTATCCGATATTTTATCCTATGTATCCGAGAAAAGAATGTTGATATAGAATTTAGTCACTCTGATACTTCGATTTGGTCAATTTTATCCGACATGTCCGATAAAGGATGTTGTTAAAGCATTTATTCATTCTGAAATTTAGATTTTTGTCAATTTTATTTGATGTATCTGACAAAGGGATGAGGATAAAAAAAAATTATTCACTCTGACACTTAGATTCTGTCAATTTTATCCGATTTATCTGACAAAAGATGTTAATAAATAAAATTTATTCACTCTAACACTTAGATTTTGTCAACTTTTTCCTATGTATCCGAGAAATGGATGTTGATATAGAATTTAATCACTCTTATACATAGATTTTGTGAAATTGCTGTATTATCTGTCTAGGAAGCGACTTCAATCGATAATGAATGTTAATATAGAATTTGTTCAATTTTTTTTTCATAATTTCCCGAATTAAATTTCTGTATTGTGTATCCAAGAGGTGAATTCAAGAAAGAGTTTGTTACTTACTTACTTACTTACAATTTTTTCCTAATGACATAATAACATGTCCAACAATGGATGTTGATAAAGAATTTATTCATTCTGACACCTAGATTTTGTCAATGTTATCCCATGTGTTTGACAATACATGTATGCAAATTCCTTTTCTTACATCTCCGATACTTTAATAGGCATTCTAAGTATTTGATATGCTAGCTTACCCTAAACATAATGAATACATGACAATGTAATGCATAATATATTTCTAATGAAATAATGCTATGTAGAATATTAAAACAAAAATATATTATGATACATTATTAATATCAATGATTAACTTTGGACATTTTGAATCTGTTCCATAAAATAGTTCACTATGTTCTCTCTTTATATTGTAGCTATAGTCTTCTCTTAGTTCGTAGTCAGTAGATTAATCATTATTCCATTTTGAGTCATACACAATTTTTACTGGTGTGTCATCAACAGGCTCAATATGCTTTCGTCTTTGGTATTATTTGGTTCATTGACTGTTTGATCAATGGCAGTAACGTCTGCTGGTGCTTTGTTTTTCATCGATTCATCTTTACATTCCATAGTGATATTTTCTGCCAATGCCTTTTTATTTTTTCTGGCAATTTTACAGTCTATTATCACATTATTTTAACACAGGAAACAGTTTCGGCATGTAGACAAGATGTGGTTTACGATATTAGTAGAAGAGTAGGCCTTTCTTTTTTCGACCTTCCGTTGAATGCTAATACCCGAAAGCTGACGATTGGATGTATCAGTAGGTAATATGTTACCTGCAACAGTAGCAAGGAGTTGTCTTCTATCATCAACGATTATTTTTATGTTGGCATTCTCTTTGAGTGCAATCATCTCTGGAGATCTCAATCTCGCATAGCCACCAACATAATAGTTGAATTTTTTCGGTATTCCAAAGAAATTTAATTCCTTTCTGCCATGACAATGCATTCATACATTTCCAATAGTGCTACCACTTGTAATTGTTTCATAGTTTAAATACTTCTCCTTGTCGGCATTCACTTCTACACTAACATTTACATGTGAACACACTTTATTAAAATGCTCCATCTTTACTTTTTTTAAAGATATGACATGTATTTTTCGGTCCACTGCGTAAAAAATACTAATTTAACGCATGCAATAGATTAGGTAGTGTCGATAACCGGAC